>NC_089590.1:18693107-18813107 GCF_019320115.1 Miscanthus floridulus
GCTCAACCTCAGCAGCACTATCAAGGTCAGACAGGTCCCAACTGCAACCAACAGCAGCAGCATGCACAACAGTAGTAGCAGTAGTATAAGGCACCAGCTCAGCGCCAGCAGTAGCCCAACAATGTACCAGTGAGGAATAATGCCCCCAATGCTCCTTAGAGGAATGGCGCACCAAAAGCGCCAAATGCAGTTAATGACAACAAATGCTTCAATTGTGGAGAGCTGGGACATTACTCCAATAGATGTCCTAAGAAGATGGCTAACTCATAGCAGAACTATGTTCGGGGAAAGGTGAACCATGTTACTGCTGAAATAGCTCAGGAGGCACCGGATGTGGTGATCGGTATGTTTCCAGTCAACTCAAACTCAGCTATAGTACTTTTTGATTCTGGTGCTTCGCATTCCTTCATAACATATACATTCATAAAGAAGCATGGTATTCTAGTAAGTGTTATGAAGAAACACATGTTAGTAAGCTCACCTGGTGGGGTAATGAAAGCAGAGTGGATATGCTTAGCTGCTAGACTCATCATAAGGGGGGTAGAATTTCAAGCAAATCTTGTAGTCATAAATTCCACCGGTATCGATGTCATCTTGGGTATGGATTGGCTAAGGTTGCAGAAAGCAATTATTAATTGTGGTAATAGTTCTGTGAATCTTATCACTTCAACTGGAGAAGAAGTGGTGTATGTGGCAACTCAGTCAGCTGTAGAAATCTGCCGGGTTAACCAGTTGGAAGGCACAACCCTAGAAGATATAAGGATAGTAAATGAGTACCTAGATGTCTTCCCTGACGAATTGCCAAGTATGCCACCTGACCGAGACATCGAGTTTATAATTGAACTTTTACCTAGAACTGCACCCATAGCTAAGAGACTCTATAGAATGGGAGTGAATAAATTAGCAGAACTTAAGAAACAATTAAGGGAATTGTTAGACAAGGGTTATGTTCAACCTAGTTCATCACCTTGGGGTGCACCAGTACTATTTGTAGAAAAGAAGGATGGTACACAAAGGATGTGCATAGACTACAGGTCACTTAATGAGGTCACAATTAAGAACAAGTACCCACTACCTAGAATTGATGACCTATTTGACCAATTGAAAGGGGCTTGTGTGTTTTCCAAGATTGATCTTCAATCTGGATACCATTAGTTGAGGATAAGGTGTACTGACATCCCCAAGACCGCCTTTGTGACCTGTTATGGACTGTATGAGTTCACAGTCATGTCTTTTGGTCTGACAAATGCACCTGCCTACTTCATGTATCTGATGAACAAAGTGTTCATGGAGTACCTTGACAAGTTTGTCGTCGTGTTCATTGATGACATACTAGTATATTCTAAGAATGAAGAAGAACATGAAGGACATTTGAGATTGGTGTTGCAGAAGCTTAGAGAGCATCAGCTTTATGCCAAGTTCAGCAAATGTGAATTCTGGCTAAAAGAAGTATCTTTCCTTGGTCACATAATCTCTAATGGAGGAGTAGTAGTAGATCCCAAGAAGGTTAGAGATGTGTTGAGTTGGAAGCCACCTAAAGATGTTAGTGAGATTCAGAGTTTTCTGGGTATGGCTGGGTATTATAGGAGATTCATCGAGGGATTCTCTAAGTTAGCCAAGCCCATGACTGCATTGTTAGAGAAGAATGCCAAATTTGTATGGACTAAGCAATGTCAGGATAGTTTTGAAGAGTTGAAGAAGAGATTAACTTCTGCCCCAGTGCTTATCTTACCTGATATCACCAAAAGCTTCTCTATCTACTGTGATGCCTCATGGCAAGGTCTAGGTGGTGTTCTTTTGCAAGAAGGCAGAGTTGTTGCCTATGCATCCAGACATCTGAGAAAACATGAGTTAAATTATCCAACTCATGATCTAGAATTGGCAGCTGTGGTGCATGCTCTTAAGATTTGGAGGCACTACTTGATTGGTCATAAGTGTGAGATTTATACGGACCACAAGAGTTTGAAGTACATATTCACACAGTCAGATCTAAATCTGAGGTAGCGTAGATGGCTCGAGTTAATCAAGGATTATGATTTGGATATCCACTATCACCTAGGAAAGGCTAATGTTGTAGCAGATGCCTTGAGTAGAAGGAGTTATGTGAACATGGCCTATACAACTCAACTACCTAAAGAGTTGTGTGAGGAGTTCAAATACTTGAATTTGGGTATTGTGGCCAACACCATGGAGTTAGAGGTAGAATCCACTCTGGAACAAGAAATTCATAAGGGACAATTGAATGATGAAAGGATCAAGGACATTGCTGAGCGTATAGTGATTGGTAAAGCCCTAGGTTTCCATATGGATGATCAAGGGACGGTATGGTTTGGTAAAAGGATTTGTGTGCCAGAAGTAAAATCTATTAGGGAGTCTATCTTGAGGGAAGCTCATGACTCAGCCTATTCCATACACCCAAGAAGTACTAAAATGTATCTTGATCTTAAAGAGAGATACTGGTGGTATGGACTAAAAAGAGATGTAGCTAAACATGTGGCTATATGTGATATGTGCCAAAGAGTGAAAGCAGAACATCATAGGCCAGCAGGTTTGCTACAGCCTATGAAGATACCCGAGTGGAAATTGGAAGAAGTTGGAATGGACTTTATAGTTGGATTACCCCGTACACAGAGAGGATTTGACTCTATCTAGGTGATTGTTGACCATCTGACAAAAGTGGCACATTTCATTCCGATCAAGGTAACTTATTCGAGTGCAAAGTTAGCAGAGTTATATATGGAAAGGATTGTATGTTTACATGGAGTAACAAAGAAGATTGTTTCAGATAGGGTACACAGTTCACATCACATTTTTGGTAGAAATTGCATGAGTCAATGGATACAAAGTTGAACTTTAGCTCAGCTTACCATCCTCAAACAGATGGATAGACTGAGAGAACAAATCAGATCTTGGAGGATATGCTAAGAGCTTGTGCTCTGCAGTATGGGACAAGTTGGGATAAGAGTTTACCTTATGCCGAATTCTCCTATAATAATAGCTACCAAAAGAGTCTTAAAATGGCACCGTTTGAGGCATTGTATGGTAGGAAGTGCAGAACACCATTGTTTTGGAATCAAACAGGGGAAAGCCAAGTCTTTGGACCAGATGTTTTGCAACTAGCAGAAGAACAAGTGCAAACAATAAGGCAAAACCTAAAGGTTGCATAGTCCCGACAAAAAAGCTATGCGGACACAAGAAGAAGAGATTTGGCCTTTGAAATCCGTGACTTTGTCTATCTCAAAGTTTCACCTATGAAAGGAGTAAAGAGATTTCATACCAAGGGAAAGTTGTCACCTAGGTATGTGGGACCATTCAAGATCATCAATAGGAGAGGAGAAGTTGCTTACCAGCTGGAGTTACCGGAGCAGCTCTCAGGTGTTCATGATGTTTTTCATGTGTCACAACTTAAGAAATGTTTGAGGTTACCTGAGGAACAACTACCTTTGGAAGAACTGGATATCCAAGGGGATCTATCATACAAAGAATATCCAGTAAGAATCCTAGAAATAGCGGAGAGAATCACAAGGAGCAAAATAATAAGAATGTGCAAGGTTCAGTGGAATAGACACTCAGTGGATGAGGCAACTTGGGAAAGAGAGGAAGATCTGAGAACTGACTATCCCAATCTCTTTGAACCATCCAAATCTCGAGGACCCATCCGAATCTCGAGGACGAGATTCATCTTAAGGGGGGTAGGTTTGTAACACCCAAAATTCTACTACAAATTAGCAATTAAATTCTTGCCCTTTTAATACATTTTCTAGGTATTTCTAACTTAGGCCAAGTAACAAAATATGTATAAATAAAATAAACTATAAGTTTAGAAACTTGTTTGTTGCATTCATGCCAAATCATATGGTTTTTGATTGAGTGTAGGGCTAGATGATTTGAAATTGAATTCAAATCTTACTTGAATTTGGCTTAAAAATGGAAATGGAGGAAAAGGATTTGGAAAAAGGAATTTATTTTGAAAGATCCACCTTATACCCTTTTTAGCCCAGCTCTTCTTTCTTTTTCTTCTTTCCCGCACGCTGGCCTGTCACGGCGGCCTATCTCGGTGGCCTGCCCTGCACCAAC
This sequence comes from Miscanthus floridulus, assembly GCF_019320115.1. Taxonomy (NCBI): domain Eukaryota; kingdom Viridiplantae; phylum Streptophyta; class Magnoliopsida; order Poales; family Poaceae; genus Miscanthus; species Miscanthus floridulus. The sequence continues at coordinate 18,697,185 of NC_089590.1, forward strand.
GCACTGGCCCATGGCCTTTTTCCTGCTGCTGCGCGTGGCCCTTCCTTTTCCCGGCCCTGGCCCACTACTCACGGCCTGCATGCGCCATCGCCTCGCGCGGCCTTTTCTTCACCACGCGCCTACGACCTACCACGCGCAAGCGCCGGCCCACTCGGACAGATGCCGCACGCCGCCTCTTCCTCCCTCACTACACTCCTAGCCCCACCCATCAGCCGCCACCATCCCTTTCCTTTTCTTCCCCGGCGTGCTCCTCCCCTTTCCTTTCTTTGCCCGCCGATGGCGCGTCCGTGAACGGCAAGCCACCGTGCCTGTTTGGCAAGCAACCAATCAGCCCCACTCCCCTTCCTTGCACATCGCAGCTGCTCACCTATAAAGGATGAGCCCTCCCCTCTACCCTTCTCCATCCCCTGCTTGCAGCCGTGAGCCACCGCCACCGCATTACCCCTCGTTCGCGCCTCCTAACTCGATGCCGATGTCGCTTGGAGCTTCGCCGTGACCACCCACGTCCAAAGGTACCAGTGTCGCATCCTTTTGGTCACAAAAACCCCAGATTCGAACTCACCCGCATGCTTTTCTCTCTCCAGAGCCCCGCCACCATCAACCGCACCTCCGGACCCACCCCAAACACCGAGATCTTCCCCAACGGATTCCCGGTGAGCTCTTGACCGTCCCCGTGCCCTCCATTCATGATTTGGCACCTTGGACTGCCATACCGGCAACACCAGCTCACATCAGCCATGGTGCCGCTGGCATCTTTCTCTTCCCCAGTGAGCCACTACCCTACCCTCACCCGGCGCCGTTGGATTCACGTGGACGGACAAGATTAGTTGGTACCGGTTCGGTCCACAGCGAACCGTGGACTCAGTCCACCGTGGCCACGTCAGCGCCCACATCAGTGCGCCCACACCCAGTCAGCAGCCGCCACGTGTCGCCCTGGTCAACAGTCGGGTCAAACCCCCAGTCAAAGCCGAACACTTTTGCGTTTTAGCCCCTCTGTTTTCTCAGATTCAACCCGCGGTACTCATCAGTTCAAATAACTTTTTATTCGGTCATGTTTTTATTCATTCAAGTCCCTATAGTTTCCAAAAATAGTATGCCCAGTCCAAATTTCATTTAAATTCAGATTTTAATTGTTTTAATTCAAAAAAATACGTTTAGTTTATTTACAGAATTGCCATTACATCTTATTTCATGCATAACTTTCATGTTTTAAGTCTGATTTGAGTGATTCTTTTGCTCACGTATTCGTAGCAATGCGTAGAATAGATCTGTAAGCTTTTCAACATATGTTTTCACTATTTGGTGTACTGTTCTAATGGAAGTCTATCTTGTATGCATGTAATGATTGGAATGATGCTTGATTGATGATTGGATCACGATTAGAGGGTGATCCATTTGAGGTGACTGAGGACCCTCAGCAGGATCAGCAGTACTCCCAGGACGACTTTGAGGAAGGCAAGTGTACCAAAGGCCCCTTGTTACCTATGAACTACTACCACTTACATTCATGCATGTGTTTAATTTGAATTGCCTTTAAGGACTTTACCTAGACAATTCCTTGTACCACATATCCTTGATACCTGGGTTTATTGGGTAGGCATTTTGGATAGATGCTGCAGCGCTTAACATGAAGTAATTGTTAAACATGATTAAAGGCTATATGCAATGTGATAAAATGGAACTTTTTAGCAACAGATAGGGGGCTGGAGTATGAGGTTGAGTACTCTAGTGCCTCTCCATAAGGATTTAATCCTGAAGCGGCAACCTAGGAGGGACCGTATAACCCCAAGTGTCACATGGCTCTGACTTTAACCTATTATCTAGATTGTACTAGCTTGTCTGTAGCTCCAGTAAGGGGTAAGAGGGTATCTTTCCTTTTTTTGTTAGGGTGTGCACCGTGCTGCGATGCCCACGTGTGCCATTCCTTTGTAGCTATGACTTGTTAGTGCAACTAGCTAAGGGTTTCATAGTGAAACTCTGCCACACTTCCTAGGAAGAGGTGTAGTGGGTCTCACAAACCCCAGCATTGGGAATCATGGCTCGGTGGGTAAAGATGTACAATTTCTATAGAAATAATTAACCTGTTATAACAGCCATGCTCACGGATACGAGCGGTCTGGATCCTTCAAGATTAGTGGTTACTATGGATGATGGATGGATGGGATATGAGATAAAACTTGATGATACTTTAATACCACTTGGGAATTGGGACTGTTCATTAAAGTAGTAATTCAGGATGCTAAAATTTGATCAACTAAAATTGCGAACCACAGTCAAACAGTGTCAAGCCTTTTTGAGCCTCATAGATCCCTTTGTTATACTTGCTAAGCATGGTGAGCTTACACTTGCTTTGCATCCAATGAAAATCCTGGATGGGTAACAGATAATGGATATGAAGAATTTTCGGAGGATGTCCAGGACTACTAGGGAGACATTCACCAGTTGGAGTCCCTATGGTAGTTGGGCTAGTTATTCCGCTGTGAATGTAATAATATTGCCTTGAGCAAAATTTGTATTTACTTTATGATGAGATATGCGATGTAATAAGTACTTTACTTTGATACTATTGCAATTTGTGATATATGTGTGTGTTTGGATATCTTGGGCGCACATATATGAGTACTTGATTTTGTTTGCAAAATTGGGTGCGACACTGTGGCTACCATCCGCATCGAGGTGGCCGCTACGATAGTGGGGAGGACCGCAGTCCTTCCCCTAAGCCGCCTAATCCTCGAGTTTTTAGCAAAGCTATCCGCATTGCTCATTTCCTGGCCTAGTTTTGGCAACTGGCCAACCTCACAAAGTACAGTGGCGAGACCAATCCCGAACTTTGCTAGCCGATTACCACCTAGCTTGTTAGCTAGGTGGTGTGGACGATGACCTACTCATCATCCGCAACCTCCTATTGTTCCTGTAAGACTTGGCGCAAGCCTGGCTCGAACACCTCCCTCCCTCGTAGATCCACGACTAGTGTGACTTGGTAAGGGTCTTCATCTGGAACCTTCAGGGCACATATGTGCGCCCTGGGAACTCCTGGGACCTCAAGAGTTGTCGCTAGGGGCCGGACGAGTCTCTTTGAGACTTCATCCGGCGCTTCTCCAAGAAATGCACCGAGTTGCCAAGTGTCGGTGGCTCGGAAATTGTCCAGGCTTTCCTCTCTAGCACCACCTACCGAGACTTGGTTCGAGAGTTAGGCCGGAACATGCCAACCTCGGCGGCCATGCTCATTGACATCGCCACCAACTTTGCCTTGGGCGAAGAGGCCATTGGGGCCATCTTCCCTGACAACAACGCCAAGGGGAAGCAGAGGGACAAGGCCCCTGGGGCCTCGGCTCCCCACCTCCCCAAGAAAAAGAAGAAGGGTCGCTAGGGGAAGCAAGAAGTCCTCGAGACTGGCCTAGTTGTGGCCGTAGAGTGCAAGAATCCCCGAGGCTCTAGAGGCCCTAGGCTCTTCGACAATATGCTTAAGAAACCCTACTGTCGACAAAATATGGTCGGTAGTCTACCTAGGGGTATGCCCAAGGTAGTAGATTATCAGCAGATAGATGCGCAAGCTACAAACAAGATGGTGACGCAAGACAGACACAAGATTTTATCCAGGTTCGGCCACCGTAAAGGCGTAATACCTATGTCCTGCATCTGATTGTATTGCTGTATGTTAATGAGAGATGTTTTTTAGAGGGGTCCCCTGCCCACCTTATATAGTTCGGGGGGTAGGGTTATAGATCAGGAAACTAATCCTAGCCAGTTACAATTGCCATAGGTGGCCGGATAAGGATTCCTATTCTAACCGACCAGGATCTCGTTTGACCTCCAAATCTGCCTTGATTCCTTGCGCGGGATTCCGAATAGATTGGCCGGGCCATGCGTCGTCTTCTAGTGGGCCAGACCTCCTGATCCAGGCCGGCCAAGCCTAGCCGTAAGGGTATAGGGGTTAATACCCCCACAGCTAGCTGCGACACGCCATTCGATCTCCTTCACTAATGTGATCCATTGTAATGTTATCTCCAACTAGTTGAAATATTGACCAATTGAATGTGCCAGAATTCTAGTCAAAACAGAGAGCAGTGGACAACGATTATAGCCGAAGATTCTGGTTGTCCGAAGAATGCATGGTGCTCTAAAGAAAAAAAGAAAAAGAATTCATTCCCTATCAAGTGTGCCCACTTGTATTTCTGAAAAGAAATGTAAGTGACCCTTGGACAATAATAGTTATAGCCAACAGTCAGAGCATAGGGGTCGATAAAATAAACACATTCACTGCAAGGTGAAGTGTGCCCACTTAGTCCCCGAGCCTGGTAATAGATGACGTAGGCACATGGTGCTAGGGTCTAAAAAAAATTCCCAGTTAAGTTGAGAATCCAATCATCATACAGGCAATACGAGATGCACCGGCAGGTTCATCGTACCGATGTAGTCCCTGAGCTTGCTGGAAGGCGAGGTATGAGCCTTGTAGCAAGGTCTAAATAAATGCCTCTCAACTGTATGTGAGTATAAATCACATGTAGCCAAGGAGAACGGTCTCCAAGCAATGTTCGGAGAGTGGTCGGGGCAGTCCCCGAGTACGATAGTGGTCTGGACAGTCCCCGAGCATGACAGTAGTCAGAACAATCCATGAGCATGATAGTGGTCTGGATAGTCCCCGAGCACGATGGTGGTCTGAGCAGTCCCTGAGCACGATGTGGTCTGGACAGTCCCCGAGCACGAGAGGTGCGTCAAAAAACCAAATGCCACTTGTACTATTATTTTGTGTATTTATTTATTTACATGCTCTATCAAGTCAAATCTGACATGTTTAGTCAAAAAAGTAGATAGGTATAGCATGTCATACTACTTTCTTGTCCTTTCAAGCAAATAGTTACGTGGCACATGTAAGTAGGTGCGTCAGTGTGGGCCCTCTCACACTAGTAATGAAGAGGCGCATACACTGATAACGAAGTGGTGCATATATTGGCATAGATCTTGAGGTTGTGAAAACAACTGTCTGCGGCGCGTGCGCACATCTCCCAAGAATCTCAGGCTGACAAAATGGTAGAACTCTTGGTTAAATATAGTAAGAATTGGTAAGTTACTTTTTACTGAACCCCATTACCATTCGCCGCTGCAGCCTTCTTCTTCCTCTTGCCAACCCTAACACCTCCAAAATCACCACCAATCAATCCTCCACCTTTTCCTCGTTCATCAGCAAGGCCGGATTCATGGCGAAAAGTGATGCCCAGAAGAAGGCAGGAGTCATGGCGAAGGAGTGGTGGAAATCAAGAAGCAACAAGCAGACCATCGAAGACCTCATCACCATGGGAGTACTCCACATCAAGGAACTCACTGGATGGCATGCGTTGGAGGGCGAGGGGTAACCCAATCCACAACCAGGTGAGATCGTGGTTTTCGAAGACTTCTTTAAGTGGGGTTTTGGGGTTCTAGTGCACCCTTTCCATCAGGGGCTCTGTCTATACTATGAGATTGGGATTTGTAATCTACATCCCAACTCGATCCTCCTTGTCTCCACCTTCATTCATCTTTGCGAAGCATATGGCGGCTTCCAGCCCCATTTTGACTTCTTTCACCATCTTTTCTGTCTGTGGAAGAAAGGAAGCGGTGGCTTGAAGATAGCCGGAGGTGTGTAGCTCAACCTCCATGATGGGATGAAGGCCCAATACCTGCACTGCCCTTAGAACACGTCGCTTAATGACTGGTACAAGAAATGGTTCTACATCCATGAAGAGCCAAACACGATCACACTATGTGATGTGGGGTTCATTCCAAAGAAGAGGACAAGCTGGTCAGAGAAGCCCAAGCACCTAGAACAAATTTTAGAAATACTTGGGATGATCCCGTGGAAGAAACAGGACGGTCCGAGCATGGTCAGGAGCTTCATCAGCCGACAGATCTAGCCCTGCTAGAGGAGGGTACATCCTAGTTATGAGTACCAAGGTAGCGCAGACCCGACGAGGATGATGCAGGAGGCGCTTGACAAGATCGAAGTCAGGGCTAGAATTGGAGAGCTATTTAACTTAGCTGATCCAAATTATGTCAGATTGAGCAACATCGAGCACGCTTTCAAGCTCGCCCGACCTCCCCCAAAGGTAACTCATCTTGCCTTGTACCCATAGTCTTATATTGTAATAGGAACTTACTATGTTATCTCCAATTTGTTTCCTAGATTAATGGTTGGGATAGAGCAATAGTGTTTATGTCGCCACCCCCTGGTGTAGATTGGCCACAAGTTGTTGACCCAACCACCCAGACTAGAGCTGGGGTCGAAGACGTTGACTGGGCCATGCTCAGAGTTGGAGAGGAGGCAGCGGCCAAAGCTATTGGTAAGCGGCCGGTGGCCAGCAAGCGTCGTCAGGTGATCTTTACTCTGTCAGACGATGACGTAAAGGAGGGAGAGAATGCAGACATCTTTTGACTCATACCTCGAAAGAGGAGGCAACTGGAGTCAACAGAGCAAGGTGGCTCCTCTGTGCCAGTAGGACCCACATCACCAACCACTACAGCATGAAGGACAAGTGGTGGAGGAGTCGAGCACCAAGCCCCAGCGTTGGTGCTGGATGTAGAGGGAGACCAGGTGTCACCCACACAGCACGTGGAGCGAGCGTGGCCAAAGAGACGTGCCTTTGCCACATCATTCCACGCTTCCAACATGTAAGTATTTATAACTTTGATGTAAGCTTGCAATTTGTATTGATTGTGGTGGCCTTCTGAACTTATCTCGGATGTACTAGTTTGGCATCTACCAAAAATTTGGACCAACTAGCCGGTAGCAGCATGGCTCCACTAGCTATTGCAGAGGAGACTACCCAGCAACCGGCCATCGAGGAACCCATGGCAGAAGGTCCGTCGGGGCCTCAGCAACCAAGCGGTCAGACAATAGTCCCCGAGCAGGGGGTCATGGGAAGAGCCGAGCCAAGCACAAGTGCTCCGAGCACTAACCTTGCTGAGGACAACACCTCAGCACCAAGGGTAACAGAACAGACCGAGGAGCAATGGTCAGAGGTGCGAGCACAGAGCATGTTTGTCGATGCTATAGCCCATGGAAAAGCCATAGTGATCGCAAAAGCTGCCAACTCTGGACCAGCACCGATACCCGAAGAAGAGCCCGAAGAGGATGAAGTAGAGGAGGTCCTAGGCCGTCCATAGGACAAGCGACAACATGTGTATGTGTTGCATTGGTGGAACGACCAGTGGGTTGTTCATGAGGAAATCCCAGAGGTCAAAGAGACCAAGAAAGTTGAATGAGCGACAAAACAACTGGTGACGGAGGTCCAGGTATGCTTTGCTTCACCACCTGATTTTGCTCTCTAGTCAAACTTTCTTACTTATCTTTTTGCACACAGGACTTAATGAAGACCGCAAGGTACCATAAGAAGTGCTTCGAACAGATCGAGGGGATCGCTGTAAGCAATAAAGAGCTGATGGCAGAGGTGGAACGCTTGTGCCACCAACTTGAAGCCACCAATCATGAGAGGACGGAGCAAGAGTCCTAGAACCAGAACCTGATCGTCTAGCTCAGTAACAAAGAGCAGGAAAGAACAAGTAAGTAGTCACTTTATCACAACGAGTGCATGACAAGTGTTGTTGTGTTGTTGGTAGTAACAGCTGCAGTGTAGGCTTAGAAGCCGAAGTGGTCCATCTCTGAGAGGAGAACAGTCGTGCGGTCATAGAGTGTGATCACTTGAAGGAGGACAACAAAAAACTAGTGCATGACCAGTCATAGCTCAGGGACCACATGACCAAGATGAAAGAGGAACTGAAAAGTAAGTTTTCCAAACCCCTTTGCTCACTTTTGTTGCCCGCCTTATCTTGTCATGGTATGATGTTGTAATAGCTTGTGCAGTTTGTAGTTGTGAAGGTTAATGCCAAGAAGCATCTGGAGGCCGTGATAAAAGATTGTGATGGCTAGAAGGTGCAGTGCCAAGAGATCACCAAGGATCGGGACACATGGAAAAACTGGTGCCAGGAAGTGGCAACGGGCATTTTGCCGGTCCTCAACCTTATCGATATAGCGCTTACAGAGGACGTGCCAAGGACGCCATAGGTTGGACTAGTCAATAGATGCCGAAAGGCATGGGGATGGTTCTAGGAGTTCATGATGGAGGTGGGTGAGTACACAGGCGCACATGCACTAAGCATGGTGCATGCTCACTACCCCTTGATCGATCTCAAGTGCCTGGAGGCTGGATACCCGAAGGACGTAGATCCAGACAAGGCTGAGGAGCTTTGGATGACCTAGCTGGACTTGTTGGCAAAAATAATTGGTGACATTAACCTATGTGGAGGTGGGACAGCACCTGTATAGGGTACGCCATCAACAAGTCAGCTAGAAGCACCATCAGTTTTGAGCCAACCGGCGAAGCCTACGGTCTCGACTAGCCAGGCATCGGTGGGGCCATCTTCTTCAACTCGACTAGTACAAGAGTCCCTAAGACTTGAGCACGATGTCAGGCCCAGCGAGCAGCAGGTGCCGCATGACCCGACTAGCGAATAGTATAGGCTATAGCTATAGAAGAAGATGTAGTTGTGTTATTGTAAACTTGGACCTTTTCAGGCAAGCTTGTAATAACATAACTATATATCTATATAAGCTTGTTTGTTTTATAGAAAATGTATTTAAGCTTGGATCTCGTGTTGGTGTAACTAAGTGAGAACATGTTAGCATTCTGTTTAGTTGTACTAGTTTAGTCGACACATCATCCTGAAAGGTTTGTATGGACCTAGTTTGTCCTATGGTCGGAGTGTGAGGTGCGTAGCCTATGCACACATAGACGTACACAAGTCAAACTAGAGGGGACCTGCCGATCACCCATAGCGTAGAGAGCAGATCCCATGCACGCGTTGGGAGGAACCAGAGACAGGGCCTGCTCCGAAAACCCAAGAAGGAATGGTGGTCAGTTTTGACTGGTTGAGTTAGAATAACAATAGACTTCAAAGTGACACATTAGAGTGGTCGGAAAAATCATAATAGCTTTATTGAATTAAATCAAAAGTACAAGAGGGGTACATATCTCAGGAGTTAAGCATAGAAATGCCTAAGCTTGTCAATGTGCCATGAATTGGGTACGTCTGTACCGTCCAGGTGAGCTAACCTATAAGACGTTGGTCGTGTAACCTCCTTGATCATGAAGGGCTCTTCCCATGGAGTTGTGAGTTTGTGGACACCAGCCTGATTCATCTTCCACTTCAAGACCAGGTCCCCGACCATGAAGGACCGCTCCTTAACGTTCTTGTTGTAGTACCTACGCAAAACATCAAGGTATTTAGCTGTACGTATGCAAGAATCGAGCTACTTCTCTTCTGCACTATTCACTTCTAGCTCCCGTACTTCATTGGCCTTGTCTTCATCGAACTTCTCTACCCATGCTGATCTAAAGGCTATATCTGCTGGGAGCGCTGCCTAAGCACCATAAACCATAAACTATGGTGATACGCCGGTATTGCAGCTGGGCTAGGTTCTGAGGCCTCAGACCATGGCTCGTAACTCTTTGAGCCATCTTTCGGGAGCTTTGTTGTTTTCTCTATACATCCTCTTCTTAAGTGCATCCAAGATCATACCATTTGCTCGCTCGACCTATCCATTAGCTCTAGGGTGCGCCACCGAGACATATTTTACTACAATGCTCCTTTCATCGTAGAAGTCCTAAAAAGCATTCCTGGTGAACTAAGTACCTAGATCAGTGATGATGCTGTTGGGTATGCCGAAGCGGTGGATGACCTAGTCGATGAACGTCATAGCCTTTTCAGAAGATTCCTGTACCAGAGGCATGTACTCTATCCACTTAGAAAATTTATCGATCAGGACAAAGACACATGTGAATTTCCTAGGAGCCAGCTTGAAGGGCCCGATCATATCTAGTCCCCAGCATGCGAAGGGCCAAGAGGCTAGTATTGTTTGAATCTCATGTGCTAGTATATGGATTCTCTTGGCGAAGAACTGACAACCCTCACAATGGTGGACTAGCTTCTCTGCATCAGCTATGGTGGACGGCCAATAGAACCCTGCTCAGAAAGCCTTACCAACCAGCGTTCTCAAGGCCACATGGTTGTCATAGGAGCCAAAATGGATTTGGTCCAGAAGATGTTCGCCATCCTCCTAGGTTATACACTTCATCAAGATTTCCTCCTTTGCGTTCTTGCGCCACAATTTGCCATCAACGAGCAGATACTGCTCACTGCGACGCATCAGGCGTTCGTTTTCTGTCTAATCAGTGTAACTGCTACCATCTATCAGGTACTTGATGAAAGGTACTCTCCAGTCAGGCTCCTTAGTGGTTAGAGGTGGTTTGTTGGTGTTTGACGCCGGAACCATAGCCACCAAAAGCTAGTCTGGAGGCTTGTCAACCATGGGATCTTCCTCTTCGATGGAAAGCATGAGCAGGTCTTGAATGAATATGCCATGTGGGACTATAACTCAGGATGATCCTAACTTTGACAGTGCATCTGCTGCTTGATTTTTGTCCTAGACCACATGTGTGTACTCGATGCCATAGAACTTGCTTTCTAGCTTTCTAATCGATTTGCAGTATGCATCCATCTTTTCGCTAGTCATATCCTAGTCCTTGTTGAGTTGGTTGATGACCAGGGCTGAGTCTCCATAGACATAGAGACGTTTGACACCAAGCTTGACCGCAATGCGTAGACCATGTAGGCATGCTTCATACTCAGTGGCGTTATTAGATGTCAGGAAATAAATCCTAAGGACGTATCAGAGCTACTCCTTGGATGGTGACACGAAAAGGACTCCTGCTCCTGTGCCATCAATGTTGAGAGAGCTGTTGAAGATATCTTCCAATACTCATTGGGCCCCTGAGAGGCAGGTGTGCTTAAGTCTGTCCACTCGACGATGAAATCAACAAGTGCCTGAGACTTGATTGTAGTATGGCTTGCAAATTCCAAGGAGAAAGGGCATAGCTCCATTGCCCATTTGATGATGCGCCCATTCGCATCCTTGTTGCGAATGATGTCTCCTAGAGGGTACTCGGTCATGACCACCACACGATATCCATCAAAGTAATGTTTCAACTTTTGGGATGTTATCAATATGGCGTAGATCAGTTTCTAGACTTGTGGGTACCTAGTTTTGGATTCATGAGTACCACACTGATGAAATAGATTGGTCGTTGTACCTTGTAGACGTGGCCGGGCTCATCGCGCTCGACCACCATGGCAGTGGAGACCACTCGATTAGTTGCCACAATGTAAAGCAGGAGGGTTTCATCTTCTCTGGGAGCAGTGAGGATCGGAGGTGATGTAAGGTATTGTTTCAGCTGTGTGAAGGTAGCGTCTGCTTCCTCCGACCACTCAAACTTCTTGAATGCTTTGAGCAACTTAAAAATGGTAATCCTTTTTTGCCTAATCTTGATATGAAACGACTGAGGGAAGCCATGCATCTGGTAAGCTTTTGAACATCCTTCACCTTTTTGGGTGGCTTCATGTCCAAGATAGCTTTGACTTTCTCTGGGTTAGGATGTATGCCATCGTGACTGACGATGTTGCCAAGTAGTATACCAGAAGGAACACCAAAGATGCACTTCTTTGGGTTTAATTTCCATTGGAATGTATTAAGGGCTGCAAAGGTGCGTTCGAGGTTGTCAACAAGGGTACATTCTTCCTTGGTTTTGACAACTACGTCATCAACATAAGCCTCAACAAGGTCGTCTTTTATCTCATCTTTGAGGCAGGCCTATATGGCGTGTTGGTAGGTAGCCTCGGCATTCTTGAGCCCGAACGACATGGTTGTGTAGCACTAAGTGCCAAAAGGCATGATGAAGGATGTCTTGATCTGGTCATCCTTTTTGAGAGCGATCTGGTGATAACCAGAGTAGCAATCGAGAAAGGAAAGCAGCTCGCAATTGGCAGTTGAATCTATGACCTTGTCTATGCGAGGTAAGCCGAAGGGGTCTTTAGGGTAGTGTTTGTTGAGATCAGTGTAATCAATGCACATTCTCCATTCATTATTCTTTTTGCATATAAGAACCGGGTTTGCTAACCACTTCGGATGATACACTTCTTTAATAAATCTGGCTGCCAAAAGCTATGTAACTTCTACCCTAATAGCCTCCTTTTTGTCGCGAGTGAACTGTCGTAGCTTCTGCTTGATAGGTTTGGCCTTGCTGTCGACATTTAAGGAGTGCTCAATCAAGTTTCGAGGTACACCGGGCATGTCAGTAGGTTTCCATGCGAACACGCTCACGTTACTCCTCAAGAACCTAACGAGCACGTCTTCCTATTTAGGATCCAGGTTGGCCCCGATGAGGGCCGTTTTGCTGGGATCACCATCGACCAGCTGGATTACTTTGTGCTCTTTGGACTTGACGTTCTTGCATGGGGCCTCAAGCTCTGGGATCTCTAGGTGGTCGGCTAGGGTCTTCTTGGCATTGAGCGTGGTCTCGGCCATGCGAATAGAGAGGTCATGAGCCTCTGCTATTTTGAAGCTGTCATCCTCGCAGGTGTAAGCTGTGTACACATTGCCCTTGAGAGTTAGAACCCCCTTCTCAGTAGGCATCTTGAGCACCAAATACTTGTAGTGAGGTATGGCCATGAACTTGGTGAGCGCTGGTCGACCAAGGATAGCATGGTAGGTGCCTTCAAAGTCGGCGACCATGAAGTTAACATAGTTGGTGCGGAAGTGGTCTAGGGTACCAAATTGCATAGGTACCGTGATCTGCCTGAGAGGAGTAGAGCTCTGTCTAGGGACAACACCCCAGAACTGTGCCTCATATGGCTTGAGATCAGCCTGGGTTATCTTTAAAGCTAGCAAACTATTCTTGAACAGTATATCAATGGAGCTGCCGCCATCAATCAACACCCTATCAAACTAGACCCTATTGATACAAGGATCGAGGACCAGAGGAAAATGTCATGGCTTAGGTATTGCGGCCCATTTGTCCTTTCTGCTGAAGGATATCTCACGGTGAGACCAAGGAGGGAGCCATGGATCGGCAATGAGGTTGTCGATGTTGGCCATGTTCAAGCAAGCACGGGTGAGTAGCTTGCATTCCCATTTGGTCTTGATGGACACTTTGCCTCCAATGATGGTGTGGACGCGATCGGTTGGCTTGATGTACTTGTGATGGGGATCTACGTCTTCATCATCATTGTCCTCGTTGTGCTGTTCCCCTGTGTGATTAGGCTTGTCGGACGTATCTAGAGCCTGTTGATGCGTGTAGATAGATTTGAGAACATGGCAATTCTCCATGGTATGGTTTGACTTGGGGTGGAGCTGGCAAGGTCCTTTCAATGCTTTGGCATAGTCTTCTTCGTAATTGCGATGTCCGCCACCTTTCTTAACGGTGTTGACCTCGCCATTGTCTTCCCGAGCACGCTTGCCCCTATAATTGTCACGGCAATTACGCCACAGATTACGCTGGTCACGGTTATCGCGGGGGTCGTTACGCTGGTTGCGGCGATCAAAATTGTCGTTCCGATCACGGTTGTCGCGGTAGTCATCACGATGTGGGGGGTGGTCGGAGCATGGAACCCTTGCTGCTTCTTCGATGATTATCTTTTTAGCATTGCCGGCATCCGCATATTTCTTGGTAGTGGCCAGGAGCGCTATGACTGATTTAGACCTCTTACGGAGGAGCTTGTCCCATAGGGCATCGTGGAAACGGAGACCAGTGATGAAAGCCTCAATTGCCTTGTTGTCAGAGATTGATGGGACCTTGATGCGCATCTCCGAGAAACGCCAGACATACTCACGTAGTGGCTCATCTTTTCGGTCTCGAATCAGCTGCAGATCATATTTGTTGCCAGGTTGCTCGCAAGTAGCAATGAAGTTGTCGATGAAAGCTTGCTTGAGCTCTTGCCAAGAATCAAAGTAGTTCACCAACAAGCTGACCAACCATTGGTGACCTACATGGCCAACAGCGACTGGGAAGTAGTTAGACATGACATGCTCATTAGCCATGGCTGATCTACACATAGTTTCATAGAGCATGACCCATAATTTGGGGTTCTCCTTACCGTCGTACTTCTAAAGTTTTTCGAGCTTGAAGTTCTTGGGCCATATGACTTGGCAAAGGTGTGGAGTAAACTGCTTCAACCCCGAAGGGCCATGGGTAGTATCATATTCCATATGGCGATAGCTTTCGTGGGATGCATGATCGTTGGCTCTCTGGTTGATGCGATCGCGCAGATCGCATTCTCCGAGGTAATGGCGGAGATCATTATTGCCATCACGGTGATCTCAGTTGCCACCCTGATTAACCCTGCGACTGTGTTTATCATGGTGATTATCGTGGTTGTCTCGGCGGTTGTCGTCCTAGAAGTCATGGTGGTTGTCATCCTAACGGCGGTTGTCGTCCTGACCACCATCATGGCCACCGTTTTCGCCTTGATGGTTGTCTGATGGGTCATTGTTGCGTGAGCCACGTTGGTTGGGTGGCTATGAGTGACTTAAGTACTGGTGGCTATGGCTTGATTCGACTGAGATGGATGGAGCCCAAGCTTGATTTACAATCTCTGTGGTCTAGGCCATAGCAGCTGTTAGGTAAGCTTGTATATCATCACGAACTGCTTGTGTTTCTAGGGTGTTGGGTAGTCGTTGCATTGTCGCCATAGCAATAGCTACATTGGCGCTTGGAGTCCTAAAGACCTGCTTGTCCCCCACCCTGTCAAAGGCATTGTTAAGGTCACATGGCTGGACCCTTATGCATCGGGCCTCCTCTTCTACCTTGGCTTCAATTTGTCGGCGATTAAACCGGTCAATATTGCATGCTTCGCGTGCTAGCCTTTCTTGTTCTGTTTTGCTAACTACTAGTGCTTCATCATTACTGACAATGTTGATACGGCCTCCTCGCCTTGGTGGGAAGGATGGGAATCATGGGAATCCTAGGGCATGGTTTGGGATATCCAGATTGTATTCAATGCCTTCATCGTCAAGATGCTAGAGCTCGGTGTGAACGGAGGCCTTAGATGCGATGCCGGACGAGGAGCTTGAGCCACCCTCTTGAACTGTGTGGACCGATCCTTCTTGATAATCCTCAATCCGAACCATGTTGACGAAGTTGTGCAGGCCATAGGGTTGGGCCTGGTGGTTCTCCATTGAGGCTTCATACTCGAAGAGTCGGAGACCCATCGTAGGGGCTGGCTGGCGATGAACGGAGCGCCCTTTAGGAGTAGATGTGACCACGAGATCCATACCAAGTCGTGCAGGATGACTGGCCCGAGCTAGTCGGGTAGATCTATTATGGATCATAGTTACCTACTCATTAGGTTGACTTTGAATCAAACTTACCAGAGCTAGGGTTTTAGCAAGTTTGGTGCCGACTCGATCGATGGAGTCGAGCAGGTCGGTGTTGTCGATCTGCCTCCTTTTGTAGCATGGAAGCGGACGACGGGTTGTCGGCGTGGCTGAAGACGATGCTGGCATGGTCAGAGCTAGATCCATCGTGGTTGGAGCCAAATCCACCGTGGTCAGAGCTATAGCCGATGCAGGTGAAGCAGTGGTTGGCATAGATTGAACCTGCTCCTCCTTCGGGGTCATGGCAATGAAGTCGTCAGAGCCAGTGGTCTAGGTGATCTGGCTGGTGGTGAACGTGAGGCCATTCGGCGTAGCCATGGAACCGGGGATGATGACCATCTTGTTCGCCTAGAGAGCAGTATGCATACCCCCTACCTGGCATGCCACTATCGATGAAATATGGTTGGCAGTCTACCTTGGGGTATGCCCAAGGTAGTAGATTATTGGCAGACAGATGTGCAAGCTATAAACAAGATGGTGACGCAAGACAGACATAAGATTTTATCTAAGTTCGGCCACCGTAAAGGCATAATACCTATGTCTTGCGTCTGATTGTATTATTGTACGTTAATGAGAGATGTTTTTTAGAGGGGTCCCCTGCCCGCCTTATATAGTCCGGGGGGTAGGGTTATAGATCTGGAAACTAATCCTAGCTAGTTACAATTGCCATAGGTGGCCAGATAAGGATTCCTATTCTAACCAACCAGGATCTTATTTGACCTCCAAATCTGCCTTGATTCCTTGCGTAGGATTCTGAATAGATTGGTCGGGCCGTGTGTCATCTTCTAGTGGGCTAGACCTCCTAATCCGAGCCAGCCCAAGCCTAGCCGTAAGGGTATAGGGGTTAATACCACCACACCTACCCTTACCACCAAGGCCCAGTGAAGCACACCCTCGAGGAGTGCAATATGCTCCGGCGTTACTACGCCAAGCTCGGGCTCCCCGACAACGATGCCAAGAAGAGGGGCACCGGTGACCAGGATGACAACAAGGACGACGGGTTCCCCGAGGTGCACAATGCCTTCATGATCTTCGGTGGGCCTTTAGCGTGCCTCATGGCACATCAGCGGAAGAAGGAGCACCGGGAGGTCTTCTCGGTGAAGGTGGCCGCTCCCCAGTACCTCAACTGGTCATGGGAGGCAATCACCTTTGATCAGGATGATCACCCCGATTATGTCCCGAACCCTGAGCAGTACCCACTCGTCATCGACCTCATCATCGGCAACACCCGGCTCACTAAGGTGTTGATGGATGGAGGCAGTGGCCTTAATATCCTCTATGCCAACACCCTAGAGCTCTTGGACCTCGACCAGTCATAGCTCCAGGGTGACACCACGCCTTTCCATGGCATTGTGCCGGGGAAATGCACGCGGCCCCTCGGGTGCATCGACTTGCCTGTCTACTTTGGTACTCCTTCCAACTACTGCAAGGAGGTCCTCACCTTCGAGGTGGTTGGGTTCAAGGGAACCTACCATGCCATCTTGGGGTGGCCATGCTATGCCAAGTTCATGGCGGTCCCCAACTACACCTACCTCAAGGTCAAGATGCTGAGCCCCAATGGCGTCATCACTGTTGAATCCACGTACGAGCATGCATATGACTACGACGTTGAGTGCATTGAGTATGTCGAGGCCCTCGTAGAGGCTGAGACCCTCATCGTCAACCTTGACCGACTTGGTAGCGAGGTGCTTGACTCCAAGCGTCGTGCCGAGACTTTCGAAGCCACGAAGGCCATCAAGTTCGTCCCGATCGACCCCAACGGCTCCGATGACCGGGCGCTGAGGATTAGTGCCACCCTCGACATCAAATAGGAAGCCATGCTCATTGACTTTCTTCGTGTGAATGCCGATGTATTTGCATGGAGTCCCTCAGACATGCCGGGCATACCGAGGGAGGTCACTGAGCACGCCTTGGACATTTAGGCTAGCTCTAGACCGGTGAAGCAGCGCCTGCGCTGATTCGATGAAGAAAAGCGTAGGGCCATTGGTGAGGAGGTGTAGAAGCTTTTGGCGGCCAGGTTCATCAAGGAAGTATCCCATCCAGAGTGGTTAGCTAATCCTATATTAGTTAAGAAGAAAAATGGGAAGTGGAGAATGTGTGTGGACTACACTGGTTTGAATAAAGCATGTCCAAAAGTCCCTTTCCCATTACCTCAAATCGACCAAATCATCGATTCCACTGCGGGATGCGAAACCCTATCTTTCCTTGATGCGTATTCCGATTACCATCAAATCAAGATGAAAGAGTCTGACCAGCTCATGACTTCTTTCATCACACCATTTGGCATGTACTACTATGTGACTATGCCGTTCGGCCTCAGAAACATAGGGGCCACATACCAACTATGCATGACCCAGGTCTTTGGCGAGCACATCAGATGAACCGTCGAGGCCTATGTGGATGACATCATGGTCAAGTCTAGGAAGGCCAGTGATCTCATCGGCGACTTGGAAATAGCCTTCAGATGCCTCAAAGAAAAGGGCATCAAGCTCAACCCTGAGAAGTGTGTCTTCAGGGTCCCCCGAGGCATGCTCTTGGGATTCATAGTCTCGGAGCGTGGCATCGAGGCCAACCCAGAGAAGGTCTTAGGCGTGACCAACATGGGACCAATTCGAGACCTCCAGGGAGTATAGAGGGTCATGGGATGCCTTGCAGCCCTTAGCTGCTTCATCTCATGCCTTGGCAAAAAAGGCTTGCCTCTATACCGCCTCTTGAGGAAATCGGAACGCTTTTCTTGGACCCCCAAAGCCGAAGAAGCCCTCGCCAAGCTCAAGGCATTACTCACCAATCCTCCCATCCTGGTACCGCCGGCCAAGGGCAATGCCCTCTTACTCTACATTGCCACAACGACCCAAGTGGCCAGCGCGGCTGTGGTGGTCAAGAGGTAGGAAGAGGGGCATGCCCTACCCGTCCAATGACCTATTTACTTCATCAGCGAAGTGCTCTCCGAGACCAAGACACGCTACCCCCACATCTAGAAGTTGATCTACACCATAGTCTTGGCTCAACGCAAGCTGCGTCACTACTTTGAGTCCCACCTAGTGACCGTGGTGTCATCTTTCCCCCTAGGAGAGATAATCCATAATTGGGAGGCCTCGGGTAGGATAGCCAAGTGGGCTATCGAACTCATGGGGGAAGCCCTGTCTTTTGTGCCTCAGAAAGCAATCAAATCTCAGGTCTTGGCCGATTTCGTGGCAGAGTGGACCGACACCCAACTGCCACCTACTCAAGTCTAGGCGGAATGCTAGACCATGTACTTCAATGGGTCCCTGATGAAGACTGAGGCAGGTGCAGGTCTGCTCTTCATCTCACCCCTCAGAGTGCACATGCACTACATGATTTGGCTCCACTTCACCGCCTCCAACAACGTAGCTGAGTATGAAGCCCTTGTCAACGGCTTGCAGATTGCCATAGAACTTGGAGTGTGGTGCCTCGATGTGCAGGGCAATTCGTAGCTCATTGTCGATCAAGTGATGATGTAGTCGAACTGCCATGACCCCAAAATGGAGGCGTACTGCAAGTTGGTACGTCGCCTAGAAGATAAGTTATATGGTCTCAAACTCAACCACATCGCACAGAAATTTAATGAAGCCGTGGACGAACTGGCAAAGATGGCATCGACACGGGCCTCGGTCCCCCCGGACATCTTCGCCAGAGACCTCCACAAGCCTTCCATCAACTACACCTCAGTGGCAGAAGAGGGCCCACCGATCGAGCCCACCATAGGGCTCGAGGCCCCCTCTATCGCCGAGACCCCTTTGGCCGAGCCTGAGGTCATGGAAGTCAATGTGGAGCCTCCTGAGGCCAACTAGGGCATAGACTAGCGAGTCCCGTTCCTTGATTGCCTCGTCCGAGGAGAGCTTCCCACAGACAGGACTGAAGCCCGATGGCTTGCTCGGTGAGCCAAGACTTACGTTCTCAGCAATGGTGAGTTGTACAGGCGAAGCCCATCTGGCGTCCTCCAACGATGCATCACCACCGAGGTAGGTCAAGCCCTACTTTGGGACTTGCACGTGGGAGCCTGTGGGCACCATGTAGCGCCTTGGACACTTGTTGGAAATGCTTTCCGCTAAGGGTTGTACTATTCAACAGCTATTGCTGATGCCACCAAGCTCATATGCTCCTGCGAGGGATGCCAGTACTATGCATGGCAGACGCATCTCCCAGCCTAGGCCCTCCAAACCATCCCCATCACATGGCTATTCGCCGTGTTGGGGCTCGACATGGTTGGGCCTCTGCAGAAGGCCCCTAGGGGCTACACCCATCTGCTGGTAGCAATCAATAAGTTCTCCAAGTGGATCGAGGCTCGTTCGATCAATCGAATCAAGTCCGAGCAAGCAGTGCTGTTCTTCACTGATATCATCCACAGGTTTGGGGTTCCAAACACCATCATCACCGATAATGGGACATAGTTCACCGGCCACAAATTCCTGATGTTCTATGATGACCACCACATCTGTGTGGCCTGGTCGGCCATGGGACATCCTAGGACAAACAGCCAAGTAGAGCGTGCCAACGGCATGATTCTACAAGTCCTCAAGTCAAGAATATACAACCGGTTGAAGAAATTTGGCAAGAAATGGCTTCCCGAACTCCCGTCGATCATCTAGAGCCTGAGGAACACCCTGAGCCAAGCCACGGGGTTCATGCCGTTCTTCCTGGTCTACGGAGCTGAGGCCATCCTCCCCACTGACTTGGAGTACGGTTCCCCAAGGCTACAGGCCTACAATGAGCAAAGCAACCGCACTACCCATGAGGACACCCTCGACCAATTGGAGGAAGCCCAAGATGTTGCAGTACTACATTTGGCCAAGTACCAGCAAGCCCTACAACACTATCAAGCCCGGTGCATTCGAAGCCGCGACCTAAAGGTGGGTGACCTGGTGTTGAGACTGAGGCAGAACAACAAGGGCCACCACAAGCTGACCCCGCCATGGGAAGGGCCGTACATCGTCACCCAAGTGCTGAAGCCCAGGACCTACAAGCTAGCCAATGAGAAGGGTGAAATCCTCACGAACGCTTGGAACATAGAATAGCTACGTCGCTTTTCCCTTAAATTTCCAAGCATTGTATACATTGTTTCTCGAAATACAATAAAGAAGCGTTCTTTAATTGTTCTAATTTTTTAGAAACCCCCCAAGCCCATCGTGGTCCTTAGTGTTATGATAACACCATAAGGGAGACTCAGCTCCGCCTCTGTAGAGGTGCCCACCGCGGGGCTCGAGCAAGACATGGCTCTGCCTCTACAGAACCGAGACTCCCTTGGGGCTAGTAGGGGGGACTCCCCCCTAAGTCCCACACACCATTTTTGGTCATTTTTTGAAAAAATTTCTACGCCAAACTCTCTAGCGTGCTCTGACAAATCGATTGTAAAAGACCTAAGGACCGAAAGTCTATCTCAGGGCCAAAAGGCCGGCCGAGTCGCGAGACGGCCTACGCCTCCGGGCTACGGCACTCCCTCATCACCATTTGCCCGAGGGGCAGCTAGGCTCCGAGGATGTTTTTTGCAAGAGATGTGTTCAGAAATGAGACAAAGGGCAGAGGCTCAAAAATACCATAAAAAGAAACAATTAGAAAGCGTAGACGCATAAAGTACTTTAAAAAAGGCCTCGACGGCCACAAACGTCATGATAATAATCCTAATTTATTTACATGGCCTCTTTGGCCTAGGTCAAGGTTCAGGGTTTCCTGCGTCGGCAGACGGCATGGGAGGAACCATCTCCTCTTTGAATAGCTTGGCCAGTGCCATGCTAGGGCCCTCAGCTGCCTCCATCAGCTTCATTACCTCCTCATCGGCCTCCTCATCATCTTCAGCCAAGACATAGCCATCACTGATAGCCTCGAGGTCGACGCCGGCGTACTGCGAGGTGACGATGGTCAGGGCACGATTGACGCCCATGTGTAGTGCTCCCCAGAGTCGCTCATGCACTTGGCCGCTCCACAAGGTCAAGCAGCTCCTAAGGGAGCTGCCCGACTCGACCCCCTCAACCTCTAGGGCCTCACAGACAGTACGGCGGCGCTCTGTAGCATGTCGTGCTCCCCGATCTTGGCCTCAAGCACCACCTGCACTGTGATAGTGGCCTTAGCTGTCGCACCCAATTTTGCAAAGCAAAACCAAGTACTCATATATGTGCGCCCAGGATGTCCAAACACACACATATATCACAAATTGCAGTAGTATCAAAGTAAAGTACTTATTACATCGCATATCCCATCATAAATTTAAATACAAAGTTTGCTCGAAGGCAATATTATTACAAACACAGCGGAAAAACTAGCCCAACTGTCACAGGGACTCCAACTGGTGAACGTCTTCCTAGTAGTCCTAGACATCCTCCAGAAACTCTTCATATCCATTATCTGTTACCCATCCAGGATTTTCATTTGATGTAAAGCAAGTGTAAGCTCACCATGCTTAGCAAGTATAACAAAGGGATCTATGAGGCTCAAATAGGCTTGACACTGTTTGACTGCGGTTCGCAATTTTAGTTGATCAATTTTTAGCCAACCTGAAATACTACTTTAATGAACAGTCCCAATTCCCAAGTGGTATTAAAGTATCATCCAGCTTTGTCTCAATTCCCAACCATCCATTATCCACAGTAACCACTAATCTCGAAGGATCCAGACCGCTCGTATCCATGAGCACGGCTGTTATAACAGGTTAATTATTTCTATAGAAATTATACATCTTTACCCACCGAGCCGTGATTCCCAATGCCGGGGTTCGCAAGACCCACTACACCTCTTCCCAGGAAGTGTGGCAGAGTTTCACTATGAAACCCTTAGCTAGTTGCACTAACAAATCGTAGCTACAAAGGAGTGGCACACATGGGCATCGCAGCACGGTGCACACCCTAACAGAAAAAGGAAAGATACCCTCTTACCCCTTACTGGAGCTATAGACGAGCTAGTACAAACTAGATAATAGGTTAAAGTTAGAGCCATTTGACACTCAGGGTTGTACGGTCCCTCCTGGGTTGCCACTTCAGGATAAAGTCCTTATGGAGAGGCACTAGAGTACTCAACCCCGTACTCCAGCCCCCAATCTGTTGCTAAAAAGTTCCATTTTATCACATTGCATATAGTCTTTAAATATGTTTAACAATTACTTCATGTTAAGCGCCGCAGCATCTATCCAAAATGCGTACCCAATAAACCCAGGTATCAAGGATATGTGGTACAATGAATCATCTAGGTAAAGTCCTTAAAGGCAATTCAAATTAAACTCATGCATGAATGTAAGTGGTAGTAGTTCATAGGTAACAAGGGGCCTTTGGTACACTTGCTAAGCATGGTGAGCTTACACTTGCTTTACATCAAATGAAAATCCCGGATGGGTAATAGATAATGGATATGAAGAGTTTCCGGAGGATGTCCAGGACTACTAGGAAGACGTTCACTAGTTGGAGTCCCTGTGACAGTTGGGCTAGTTTTTCCGCTGTGTTTGTAATAATATTGCCTTCGAGCAAACTTTGTATTTAAATTTATGATGGGATATGCGATGTAATAAGTACTTTACTTTGATACTACTGCAATTTGTGATATATGTATGTGTTTGGACATCCTGGGCGCACATATGTGAGTACTTGGTTTTGCTTTACAAAATTGGGTGCGACAAATTGGTATCAGAGCTATAACTGACTGTAGGACGAACAACCTAGTTAGAAATGGACATTTCTAGGATCACATTATCTTTATTTTACTACTTTAATTTGCTATAAAATTTTTGCTTATATTCTGTTCTTTATCTATTGCCAAAAATTATTTTTGTTCTAATACTCAACCTTTTCATTCTTATAGATGGCTCGTACCAAGCTGACCGCACGCAAGAGGACCATTCCGATGCCCACCAGGCGGACCAGGTTCACTTTGGGCAAGCGTGTCCTAGCACATCTGGTGGAAGCTCTAAGGAACCAGGAGGAAGAACCACCTGTGGAGGTACCCATGGGGGAACCTCTGGAGGACTTGTTGGAGGATCCGATGGATGAAGAAACAGAGGAGGGACCCATGTTCGAGGGACCCATTGAGATAGAAGAGTCTGAGGAAGATCCTGAGGAAGTACAGGAACAAGGTGGCTAGGAGGGAGCAGGTGACCCCGATGATGGAGATGGTTCTGATGATTCTGATGCTGATGGAGGCGATGATGGTGGGGACGGTGGAGATGGTGGAGACGATGGAGACGGTGGAGACGATGGGGATGATGACAATGATGATGATCACAATGCACCATTGGCTCAGGGATGGACTACGGAGATCCACTATGACTTGGAGGGTGATGGCTACTACCACCCTAGGCTTCTCGCACTTGTGCATCGCTACCACCCTAGAGGCACTGTTCAGTACAGGATGGAGCATTGGACCCACCCCGACTACACCGGCTTCTGGGAGACAGAAGTGTACATCCGAGAGGGGACTCAGGTGTGCTACATCCACCGCGCCACCACTGCACGGCTCACACGTGCGGCCATCATCAGGGATGCAGCTCGACAGGCGTTGATGGTCAACCGCGACCGTCACTTCGACGACATCGCCTGGGAGGATGACCGCTATCTTCCCCGCCGTCGGAGCGGACAGTCTACGTGCAACATCGCTACACCACTTGGAGAGGCGAACCTGAGGCTGAGGCCTACCCTATTGTGCTTGGCTGAGACCCACACTGACTTGGATTAGGCCCTGGACGAGCTCGATGTCATGGGGAGGGCCTAGATGCAGCTGGCTCGTGAGAACGCTACACTGAAGCAACAGCTAGGAGGTCCAGATGTGGAAGATTCAGGAGTACCCGCTCAGTCACCCCCGAGGACCAGAGGAGAGTCTGGAGACCCCAGCACCAGCACCACCATCGACCCGTACCCATAGGAGAGTCTTAAAAATATGTAATAAGCACGCGTAGCTACGCGAGAGAGTATTTAGTTTCTTTTTTTTTTATGATTGGACAAGTGTTAGTTGCATGGTTGGATGTTTATCATTATGAATAATGTTTGATTTGGATCTTTGATATGATTGTGATGACTTGTGGGCATGTCCACGGTCATTTAGTTAAGGTTAAGGTTTATGGATATTATGAATAAATAGTTGGGTTTCGTTTTATCATGCTGTCCATTCTGTATCTTTCGGAACAGTCTGTCTTTATCAGTTCATATTTCATAATCTACATACTCAAAGGTCATGAAATTTTTATGGAGATAAGTAGACTTCAACATCTTTCTTCTGGCTCTAGAATCACCTCAATAGCTATTACAAATTGTGAGATACAACTGTTGTAAGTCGAGGTTTCTGTGCTGTCAGGATTCCGAAACAGTACTTCTTATCGTCTGAGTTTGACTAAGTAAACGTTGGAATCTGAAAAAGTAATCTAAACGAAAGTTGTAGGGAATTTCATAAGCTTTCCATAAAGGTATGCTACGCAATCATATGATAAACAGAGACTGAGATATGCTCGTTTTACAGCGCTGCTGCTATCCAACTCGCTGGAAAAATTCAGAACAAATATCTTCTTGCATACCCTACATATATCTCTTGTCTACACCTACTCTTGTTACACCAGTATCTTGTAAGAGTTATATGCTTGGACATGTGAGACTTATATGATGCCTCTACAGATGGTGAACACCAGGAGAAACAACCAGGGAGGCGAGGAACCGCCACCACCACCCCCAGTCTCCATGGAGCAGCTGATGATGATGCAGACCCAGTTGCTTCAGCAGATGGCCCAGAACATGCAGAACATGGGGCAAGGGAATGGAAATGCACCCCCTCATGTCAGGGATAAGAGGGGAGAGTTTCTGGAAGGACACCCACCTGTATTCAAGCACTCTGCCGATCCACTCTAAGCTGATGATTGGCTACGTGCCATTGAGAGGCAACTGGAGATTGCCCAATGTGATGATAGGGAGAAAGTTTTATATGCTTCTGGACAGTTGCAGGGAGCTGCACAGGATTGGTGGGACTCATTCCGCTTCGGCCGCACCGAAGCTAATCCCATCACTTGGGCTGAGTTCCGCAGTGCCTTTCGCACTCATCATGTGCCTGCAGGACTAATGAAGCTGAAGAAGGAGGAGTTCTTGGCTCTCAAGCAGGGGGCATGACTGTTGCTGAATATCGTGACAAGTTTATACAATTGCCACGGTATGCACCTACTGAGGTAGATGAGGATGGAAAGAGGCAGGAGCTGTTTATGGAGGGCTTGAATGATGGTCTCCAGTACCAGCTGTTGTCCCATACCTTTGCTAACTTCCAGCAGCTGGTGGACAAAGCCTTAGTGATTGAGAACAAGCGCCGCCAGATGGAGGACAAGAAGAGAAAATTTCAGGGACAGCAATCTGGAAGCAACTCTCGCTTTCGTACCAACCCTCAACAAACTCAACCTCAGCAGCGCTATCAAGGTCAGACAGGTCTCAACCGCAACCAGCAGCAGCAGCGTGCACAGCAGCAGCAACAGCAGTACAAGGCACCAGCTCAGCGCCAGCAGCAACCCAACAATGTACCAGTGAGGAATAATGCCCCCAATGCTCCACAGAGGAATGGCGCACTAAAAGCGCCAAATGCAGTTAATGACAACAAGTGCTTCAATTGTGGAGAGCCGGGACATTACTCTAATAGATGCCCCAAGAAGACTAACTCACAGCAAAACTACGTTCGGGGAAAGGTGAACCATGTTACTGCTGAAACAGCTCAGGAGGCACCGGATGTGGTGATCGGTACGTTTCCGGTCAACTCAAACTCAGCTATAGTACTTTTTGATTCTGGTGCTTCGCATTCCTTCATAACGTATACATTCATAAAGAAGCATGGTATTCCAGTAAGTGTTATGAAGAAACACATGTTAGTAAGCTCACCTGGTGGGGTAATGAAACCAGAGTGGATATGCTTAGCTGCTAGTCTCAGCATAAGGGGGGTAGAATTTCAAGCAAATCTTGTAGTCATAAATTCCACCGGTATCGATGTCATCTTGGGTATGGATTGGCTAAGGTTGTAGAAAGCAGTTATTAATTGTGGTAATAGCTCGGTGAATCTTATCACTTCAACCGGAGAAGAAGTGGTGTTTGTGGCAACTCAGTCTGCTACAGAAATCTGTCGGGTTAATCAGTTGGAGGGCACAACCTTAGAAGATATAAGGATAGCAAATGAGTACCCGAATGTCTTTCCCGAGGAATTGCCAGGTATGCCACCTGACCGAGACATCGAGTTTATAATTGAACTTTTACCTGGAACTGCACCCATAGCTAAGAGACCCTATAGAATGGGAGTGAATGAATTAGCAGAACTTAAGAAACAACTAAGGGATTTGCTAGATAAGGGTTATGTTCAACCTAGTTCATCACCATGGGGTGCACCAGTACTGTTTGTAGAAAAGAAGGATGGTACACAAAGGATGTGCATAGACTACAGGTCACTTAATGAGGTCACAATTAAGAACAAGTACCCATTGCCTAGAATTGATGACCTATTTGACCAATTGAAAGGGGCTTGTGTGTTTTCCAAGATTGATCTTCGATCTGGATACCATCAGTTGAGGATAAGGCGTACTGACATCCCCAAGACCGCCTTTGTGACCCACTATGGACTGTATGAGTTCACAGTCATGTCTTTTGGTCTGACTAATGCACCTGCCTACTTCATGTATTTGATGAACAAAGTATTCATGGAGTACCTTGATAAGTTTGTCGTCGTGTTCATTGATGACATACTAGTGTATTCTAAGAATGAAGAAGAACATCAAGGGCATTTGAGATTGGTGTTGCAAAAGCTTAGAGAACATCAACTTTATGCCAAGTTCAGCAAATGTGAGTTCTGGTTAAAAGAAGTATCTTTCCTTGGTCACATAATCTCTAATGGAGGAGTAGCAGTAGATCCCAAGAAGGTTAGAGATGTGTTGAGTTGGAAGCCACCTAAGGATGTTAGTGAGATTCGGAGTTTCCTGGGTATGGCTGGGTATTATAGGAGATTCATCGAGGGATTCTCTAAGTTAGCCAAGCCCATGACTGTGTTGTTGGAGAAGAATGCCAAATTTGTATGGACTAAACAATGCCAGGATAATTTTGAGGAATTGAAGAAGAGACTGACTTCTGCTCCAGTGCTCATCTTACCTGATCTCACCAAAAGTTTCTCTATCTACTGTGATGCCTCACGGCAAGGTCTAGGAGGTGTTCTTATGCAAGAAGGCAGAGTTGTTGCCTACGCATCTAGACAGCTGAGAAAACATGAGCTAAATTATCCGACTCATGATCTGGAATTGGCAGCTGTGGTGCATGCTCTTAAGATATGGAGGCACTACCTGATTGGTCATAAGTGTGAGATTTATACGGACCATAAGAGTCTAAAGTATATATTCACATAGTCAGATCTAAATCTGAGGCAGCGAAGATGGCTCGAGTTAATTAAGGATTATGATTTGGATATTCACTATCACCCGGGAAAGGCTAACGTTGTAGCAGATGCCTTGAGTAGAAGGAGTTATGTGAACATGGCCTATACGACTCAACTACCTGAAGAGTTGTGTGAGGAGTTCAAATACTTGAATTTGGGTATTGTGGCCAACACCATGGAGTTAGAGGTAGAATCCACTCTGGAACAAGAGATTCATAAAGGACAGATGGGTGATGAGAGGATCAAGGATATTGCAGAGCGTGTAGTGATTGGTAAAGCCCTAGGATTCCATATGGATGATCAAGGGACAGTATGGTTCGGTAAAAGGATTTGTGTGCCAGAAGTAAAATCTATTAGGGAGTCTATCTTGAGGGAAGCTCATGACTTAGCCTATTCCATACACCCAGGAAGTACTAAAATGTATCTTGATCTTAAAGAGAGGTACTGGTGGTATGGACTAAAGAGAGACGTAGCAGAACATGTGGCGATATGTGACACATGCCAAAGAGTGAAAGCAGAACATTAGAGGCCAGCAGGTTTACTACAGCCTATGAAGATACCCGAGTGGAAATGGGAAGAAGTTGGAATGGACTTTATAGTTGGATTACCCCATACACAGAAAGGATTTGACTCTATCTGGGTGATTGTTGACCGATTGACAAAAGTGGCCCATTTCATTCCGGTCAAGGTAACTTATTCGAGTGCAAAGTTAGCAGAGTTGTATATGGAAAGGATTGTATGTTTACATGGTGTACCAAAGAAGATTGTTTCGGATAGGGGTACACAGTTCACATCACATTTTTGGCAGAAATTGCATGAGTCAATGGATATGAAGTTGAACTTCAGCTCAGCTTACCATCCTCAAACAGATGGACAGACCGAAAGGACAAATCAGATCTTAGAGGATATGCTAAGAGCTTGTGCTCTGCAATATGGAACAAGTTGGGATAAGAGTTTACCTTATGCCGAATTCTCCTACAATAATAGCTACCAAAAGAGTCTTAAAATGGCACCGTTTGAGGCATTGTATGGCAGAAAGTGCAGAACACCATTGTTTTGGAATCAAACGGGGGAAAGCCAAGTCTTTGGACCAGATGTTTTGCAACTGGTAGAAAAACAAGTGCAAACAATAAGGCAAAACCTAAAGGTTGCACAGTCCCGACAGAAAAGCTATGCGGACACGAGAAGAAGAGATTTGACATTTGAAATTGGTGACTTTGTCTATCTCAAAGTTTCACCTATGAAAGGAGTAAAGAGATTCCATACCAAGGGAAAGTTGTCACCCAGGTATGTGGGACCATTCAAGATCATTAACAGGAGAGGAGAAGTTGCCTACCAGCTAGAATTACCAGAGCAGCTCTCAGGTGTTCATGATGTCTTCCATGTGTCGCAACTTAAGAAATGTTTGAGAGTACCTGAGGAACAACTACCTTTGGAAGAACTGGATATCCGAGGGGATCTATCATACAAAGAGTATCCGGTGAAAATCCTGGAAACAGCGGAGAGAATCACAAGGAGTAAAATAATAAGAATGTGCAAGGTTCAGTGGAACAGACACTCAGTGGACGAGGCAACGTGGGAAAGAGAGGAAGATCTAAGAACTGACTATCCCAATCTCTTTGAACCATCCGAATCTCGAGGACGAGATTCATTCTAAGGGGGGTAGGTTTGTAACACCCAAAATTTTTACCACAAATTAGCAATTAATTCTTAGCATTTATTACATTTTCTAGGTATTTTTAACTTAGGCCAAATAATAAATATTGAATAAATAAAATAAACTATAAGTTTAGAAACTTGTTTGTTGCATTCATGCCGAGTCATATGGGTTTTGATTGAGTGTAGGGCTAGAAGATTTGAAATTTGTATTCAAAACTTATTTGAATTTGGCTTAAAAATGAGAATGGAGAAAATAGAATTTGATAAACTTTTGATTTGAAAAAAAAGGGAGAAAGACACCTTCTGGCCCAGCTAGCCCGGCCCTTTTCCCCCTCCTCCTTCCACTGGCCTGTCTCGGCGGCCCGCACCGCACGCGGCCTAGCTGGCCACCCACGCGCGCGCACGCTTCGCTGCGGCCCGCTTCGCGCGACGGCATGTCGCTGCGGCCTGCTTGGCTTCACCCGCGTCGCTCGCCCTCTCTCTTTCTCTCTCGCTGCGCTCCGGTCCCACCGGTCAGCGCCCTTTTCCTCTTTCCTTTCTTCTTCCCCGAGCTTCCTTTTCTTCCCCCGGCGTTTTCCTTTCTTCAGCCGCCAATGGCGCGGCCATGTAGGGGAGGCCACCGCCGTCGCCCCCGCATGGCAGGTGACCGAATCCCCTGCTTCCCTTCCTTATTTCCGCGCACCACCCGGCCTATAAAACTCTGAGCCGACCCCGCCTTCTCTCCCCACCTTTGCCCGCTACCGAGAGCCACCGCCGCCGGTGAGAGCCTTCCCCTTCCGAGCGCAAACGCCGACGCCAAGGCCACCCGAAGCTTCGCCGGATCTTCCCGCGCCCGTAGGTACATCCCATTTCGCATTTTGGCGCTATTTTGCCCGGCTACGCCCTCACCCGCGCTCTCTTTCTCTCTCTAGTTCGCGGCCGCCGTCGACGACCATCCTCGGAGCCTTCCCGGACGCCACGTTCCCCTCCAGGCGGCTCACGGTGAGCCCCTCCACCTTCCCGTGCCCTCGGATTTTGTTTTGGCGCCCTAGGAAGCCACAGCCCAAGGTCCCGACGCACCGGCCATGGCGCCGCCGTCTTTTCTTTCTTCCCCGGTGAGCCACCGCCCGGATCTCACCCTGTGCCGTCCGATCATCAAGGAATGGTCCAGATCAGCTGGTACTGGTTCGGTCCACAGCGGACCATGGACTCAGTCCACCGTGGCCGCGTCAGCGCCCACATTAGCGCGCCCACGCCCGCGTGGTGCACCGCGCCCAATGAACAGCCGCCATGTGTTGACCCGTCAGCATCCCCAGTCAACCCGCAGTCAACATCCGATCAGCCGTGCACGTTTTGTAGAAAAGCCCCCGCTTTTTCTAGAAATCAACCCGCGGTCCAGTCCAGTTCAAACTAATTTTTATTTAGTCCTGTTTTTATTCATTCAAGTCCCTGAAGTTTCCAGAAATAGTAAGCCCGGTCCAGATTTCATTTAAATTCAGATTTTTAATTATTTTAATTCGAAAATAGGTTAGTTTATTTATAGAATTGCCATTACATCTTATTTCGTGCATAACTTTCACGTTTTAAGTCCGATTTGAGTGATTCTTTCGCTCATGTGTTCGTAGAAATGTGTAGAACAGATCTATAAGCTTTTCAACATATGTTTTTACTGTTTGGTGTACTGTTCTAATAGAGTTCTATCTTGTATGCATGTAATGATTGGAATGATGCTTGATTTATGATTGGATCACGATTAGAGGGTGAGCCATTCGAGGTGACTGAGGACCCCCAGCAGGATCAGCAGTACTCCCAGGATGACTTTGAGGAAGGCAAGTGTACCAAAGGCCCCTTGTTACCTATGAACTACTACCACTTACATTCATGCATGAGTTTAATTTGAATTGCCTTTAAGGACTTTACCTAGATGATTCATTGTACCACATATCCTTGATACCTGGGTTTATTAGGTAGGCATTTTGGATAGATGCTGCGGCGCTTAGCATTTTGGATATATGCAATGTGATAAAATGGAACTTTTTAGGAACAGATAGGGGGCTGGAGTACGGGGTTGAGTACTCTAGTGCCTCTCCATAAGGACTTTATCCTAAAGTGGCAACCCAAGAGGGACCGTACAACCCTGAGTGTCAAATGGCTCTGACTTTAACCTATTATCTAGTTTGTACTAGCTCGTCTGTAGCTCCAGTAAGGGGTAAGAGGGTATCTTTCCTTTTTCTATTAGGGTGTGCACCGTGCTGCGATGCCCACGTGTGCCACTCCTTTGTAGCTACGATTTGTTAGTGCAACTAGCTAAGGGTTTCATAGTGAAACTCTGCCACACTTCCTGGGAAGAGGTGTAGTGGGTCTCGCAAACCCCGGCATTGGGAATCACGGCTCGGTGGGTAAAGATGTACAATTTCTACAGAAATAATTAACCTGTTATAACAGCCGTGCTCACGGATACGAGCGGTCTGGATCCTTCGAGATTAGTGGTTACTGTGGATAATGGATGGTTGGGAATTGAGACAAAGCTAGATGATACTTTAATACCACTTGGGAATTGGGACTGTTCATTAAAGTAGTATTTCAGGTTGGCTAAAAATTGATCAACTAAAATTGCGAACCGCAGTCAAATAGTGTCAAGCCTATTTGAGCCTCATAGATCCCTTTGTTATACTTGCTAAGCATGGTGAGCTTACACTTGCTTTACATCAAATGAAAATCCCGGATGGGTAATAGATAATGGATATGAAGAGTTTCCGGAGGATGTCCAGGACTACTAGGAAGACGTTCACCAGTTGGAGTCCCTGTGACAGTTGGGCTAGTTTTTCCGCTGTGTTTGTAATAATATTGCCTTCGAGCAAACTTTGTATTTAAATTTATGATGGGATATGCGATGTAATAAGTACTTTACTTTGATACTACTGCAATTTGTGATATATGTGTGTGTTTGGACATCCTGGGCGCACATATATGAGTACTTGGTTTTGCTTTGCAAAATTGGGTGCGACATCAGCCGCCAGGGAGACCTCCTTCTCCAACCCTATGCCAAAACAAGCAGGATGGGGTTAAGCGCAAAAGAAAATAATCCAAACAGGGGTGAAGCCCTATGGGACTCACCCTTAGCTTTCTCTTTCCAGCGCTAGACCTCGACTAGGGAGGCCTTGGCTTTCTCCTTCTAGCCCTGGACCTCGACCTGAGAAGCCTCAGCCGCCCTGGAAGCCTCCTTCTCTAGCTCTGCATCACTCCAAGGAGTTAGGGGTCGAACACAAGAAAAACAAGTAAAATGAGGGGAACAGGACTCACCCTCAGCCTTTCCCTTCCCGACCAGAGCCTCGATCTAGGACACCTTGGCCACCTTGAGGGCCTCTACCAGGGCACCTTTCATCAGCAGGTGCGCACCTTGCTCCGCCCCTAGCTGCCTAGTGAGGGCCTTGGCAGAGGTTGTCGCTTCTTCAGCCTAAGACCTGAAGGTGTCCCGATCACCGGCCGCCTAGGTCAGCTCCTCCTCCAACTCCTTGATCTGCGCCGCCAAAGGGGCAGCTTGCTCCTGAGCCATGACCACCTCGGCTGTCATATTGGCACAGCGAAGGCGGAGGTCCTCCACCTCAGCACTCTGCGCTAATAGAAGCTTGTTGGCATTGGCAAGCAGGTCCTTTTGCTAGTCGAACACAAGAAAAACAAGTAAAATGAGGGGAATAGGACTCACCCTCAGCCTTTCCCTTCCAGACCAGAGCCTCAGTCTTGGATGCCTTGGCCACCTTGAGGGTCTCTGCCAGGGCGCCTTTCGTTAGTAGGTAATCACCCTGCTCCACCCCTAGCTGCCCAGTGAGGGCCTTGGCAGAGGCCGTCTCTTCTTTAGCCCGAGACCTAAAGGTGTCTCAATCACCGGCCACCCAGGTTAGCTCCTCCTCCAACTCCTTGATCCGTGCCGCCAAAGAGGCAGCCTGCTCCTGAGCCGTGGCCGCCTCAGCCATCATATCAGCACAGCGAAGGCGGAGGTCCTCCACCTTAGTGCTCTGTGTCAATAGAAGCTCATTAGCATTGGCAAGCAGGTCCTTCTACTGCCGAAGCTGGTCCCAGATGTCCCTCTCCCACTGGAGGAACAATGACTTCCCGAGGGACTAGGCCTCGAGCTCCTGATAGGTAGAATGAATGTCAAGCGCTGTGGGAAAACTCAGGAAAAAGGCGACACCGCATGAGAAAAGAAGGCGCGTACCTAGGCGACCTCGGGCAGATCGTCAGCCATGACAAACAGCGCTGTCCGCAGCGACCGCTCCGCCAGACAGTGGTATTGCTCGAAGGTGTCCCAATGCCCCCTCGGCCACATCCTCGAGGGCGAATAGAGGCTCCCCCTCAGGGTCGTCCTAGCTCCACCACAAGACATGTGGGTCATCCCACCCATGGGGCTCAGGTTGTACCCACACGAGGACCGAGCTTCCCTTGCCAGAGTTTAGAGTCGGCTGCTCCTCGGTGCTGGCCGCCTCAGCATCGGCCACCTTCTTCGCCCGAGAAGTATCATCGGAGGAGATCGAATGGACCTCCACTTCCTGGGCGCTCTCCTGCAACGGTGGCGGGCCTTGAATCGATGGTGGTATTAAAGCTTGCCCCGCCTCTGTCTCCACTTCCTGGGCCATCGGCTTTGCCGCGCTCACGCTGGCCCGACCACCCCAGCCTTGGTGGTCTCAAGGGCTTCGGTCCCCGCCACTTTAGCCTCAGTTGTCCTAGGCACCCTGGCCTCCATCGCCTTGGCCTTGGAAGTCCGGGGGGCCTCAGCCTCGCCCTCGGTGGCCTCGACAACTAAGGACATCTTGGCCCAATCTGACTCATGGGTCTCGTCCCCACGGGGCATAGGCTCCTCCTTCCCTGCTTGCCTCATGGTCGCCTCTACAGCCTCTCCCTAGGCAACCGGTTCCTTTGGGTCGGTCCTCGCCATGGCAGCGCCATGTTGTATGGCGGCCTGCGCCTCCACCACCCACTAGGCGGTGGAGCTGGTGCTCACCTTGAGTGCCTTACACGGCGCCAAGATGGGCACTTTCGCCTAATGCTTCCAGCTGAAAGCAAAATTCCAACAAGGTCAGCATACGGCCAAGGAACAAATGGGAGATGCTACCAACTCCGCCGAAAAAACACTCACCTCAAACGAGGGCCCAACCGCTTTGGCACTACATCCCTCCTCTACAACGGCAGTGGCAGCGGTGGTGGCACGGCCTCTGTATCTGCCAGTTCTAGCCAGCCCTCACTGGACTCTAATGCACCCTCGATCCTCTACGGGGGCAGTTGCGTCGCCCCCGCTGCCACTTGCTCCACCTCTGCCGTCGAGCCCACTAGGCTGATGGCGCACTTCCCTAATGCTCGTGCCTCAGGCATATCAGCCTCGGCCTCGGCACGGGCGATCGCCAGCACCGAGGTGTCCTCTCCTCCTTCTAGAAGTGTCGGGATACTCACCAATGCCTCGAGCATTGTCACCCCGACGTCAAGGAGATGGTCTAGGGGACCTCACCCCACCTCGCTCTCATCACCTTCGCCCGAAGAGTCCATCGATAGTGACGGTGACGAAGATGCCTCCACTAGGAGACCATCCTGCCTCTACTACCGGCAGCGCTTCTCTAGCTCCTCACGCTCAAGGATCTTCCTCTTGCGTTTTGCCTCCTTGGCATCCTTCCACTTCTTCTGCGCCTCGGCGTGCGCCCGGTTCACCGCCCGCCACTCTGCGTCCTTGGGAATGGGCGGCGAGGAGGCTCGCATGTCCCTCATCCCCTACAGGAATGGCAGACATGAATAAGGGAATAGGAAACAGTGAGGAACGAGGAGGCCTCAGGGGCCGTAGTAGAGCATGCCTTACTAGAGAGAGGTACCCCCACGATGGGCGCATCGCGAACGGGGTCAGACCACCGATCCTCAGCCACCCCTCCACCGTCTCTCTCACCCAACATAGAATCTCCTCGTCGGAGAGGGCGATGGTAGACATCTAGATGCCCTCGATCAGCTCATCTAGTCTCATGTCGAACAGACGCCGCCGCCGAGCCATCAGCGGTAGCACCCTCCATTGTAAGACTGTGGCTATGCAACCTCTCCAGCCCCTCTAGGAGTGGCTATAGCTTGGGCTGGTCGGCCAGTGGAATGTCGTACCTCCACTTCTCCGGCTGGCTCTCCACAATCCACCCGATGTAGGGGGGAAGTCCGTTGTCGTCGTTGCAGAAGTAGAACTAGCTGGTGTACCAGCGGCGATTGAATGACGCGAGCTAGGCCAGGATGTAAAGGTGCTGCCGGTCTTGGCGCACTTGGAGAGTGCAGCCACTGGTCCTCATCGCCTTCCTTGTACCCGTCGTGCCCATTGGCTTGGTGGTATGCCCCACCCGGAAGAGGTGGAGCCATAGCTCCCAATGGGGGGCAATGCCTAAGTACCCTTCGTAGACGGCGACAAAGATGGCCGCCTACGCAATGGAGTTGGGGTTGAAGTTGTCAAGCTCCATGTCAGAGTAATGTGGGAGCGCCCACATGACTCGGTCTACCGGGAGGCCGAGACCACCCTCGTGGAAAGACATGAAGCTCATGATGTACCCATCGCGTGGCCTCAGCTCCGGCTCACCCGATAGAGCAATCTGCTCTGGCCTGTTGGGATCGGTAACCGGGCGAAGAAGGCCATCATCGATGAGTGACTGTAGCATCTCCACGGACACGTCGGATGGACCCCAAGGATCTGCTAGGAGGATAACAGGGCTGCCAGCCATTGCATGGTGGAGAATGCAGCTACGGCGGTAAGCCTCACTCTACCTCTCCCGCTCTCTCTCTCCCTCGCCCTTCTCCCTTCTTCTCCCCGGCGCTCTCTGTTCCTAGCAACAGCTCAAGGGTGGCAAAGGCAAATGCAGGCAAGGTAAGGAGGGGAGGGGTGAGGCTCGTTGCGTATTTATGTAGGAAGGGGGTGAAGTGGATGGGCAACAAAATTGGGGAAGTTTCCCTCAAATCTGATACAGTTGATCTAGATCCAAGTTTACCGCTCACGTACCCACCTTTTCCTTATTAATCGCATGAACAGTTATGTCCCATCCGCTGACGCAGCGTTGCATCTGATCATAGCAGCGGCAGGCGCTGTTCCGCCTCCCCGAGAAAACTGCCTCAAAAGGCGCACCTACCATTGTCAGCCGATGGAAGGGGAATATCCCCCACCTGATTCCTTTTAGACAAAGGAACTAGGCACCGAGTCTGTTACGATCAAGGGTTTCAAAGGCTAGGCCCTCGAGGGTCTCAACAGCCGTCCTAGGACAATAGAGTCAGGGACAACTATGGGCGAGCCCATACATGGCTGAGGCCTGAGCAAGCGAATGCTTAGGATGCCCTAAGTCATGTCCAAGACCGATAGGGAGGTCTCCGAATGGGATCCCACCATAGGGAGGCACCGAGCCCCAGGGCCCATCGAACGGCCCTAGGACCCACTAAAGAAGCCCTCTGGTACTTTTGGAGTGCATCTCTGGACCACTAGCTAACCCTTATCGAATGGGGCATGGGCCTCCACTCGGACCTACCCGATAACAGCTCACCGGAAGTGTCACCGCTCGCACCCACCGAGGGTAGCCTGGCATATTCCACCCCTCCTTCCGAACAAAAAGGATGCGTGAGGGTCGCACAAAAAGCCAGGGGAACTCCTGATTGCCCTCTCGCTCTATGTAGAGGCTCAGGGGCACTTCCTACAACCTTGCCAAGACCCAACGACCTAGGCTCGCACTCGAGGGCTTGGCAAACAACCCCTCCTTCCAAACAAAAAGGATGTGCGAGGGTCGCACAAAAAGCCAGGGGAACTCCTGATTGCCCTCTCACTCCGTGCAGAGGCTCGGGGGCTCTTCCTGCAACCCTGCCGAGACCCAGTGACCTAGGCTCACACTTGAGGGCTTAGCAAACAACCCCTCCTTCCGAACAAAAAGGATGCGCAAGGGTCACACAAAAAGCCAAGGGAACTCCTGATCACCCTCTCGCTCCGTGCAGAGGCTCAGGGGCTTTTCCTACAACCTTGCCGAGACCTAGCGACCTAGGCTCGCACTCGAGGGCTCAGCAAGCAACCCCTCCTTCCAAACGAAAAGGATGCACGAGGGTCGCACAACAAGCCAGGGGAACTCCTGACCGCCCTATCGCTCTGTGCAGAGGCTCGAGGGCTCTCACTGCATCCAGGACGAAGACAAGCAACCCAAGCTCGCACTCGAAGGCTCGGAAAAATGCGATAAAGGGCACCAAGCCCGTTACGGTCTAGGGGTTTGAAGGCTAGACCCCCAAAGGTTTCAACAGCTGCCCTAGGACAAACAGAGTCAGGGATGACTATGGGCAAGCCCGTACGTGGCCAAGGCCCAAGCAAGCAAATACTTGGGATGCCCTAAGTCATGTCCGAGATTGACAGGGAGGTCATCGAATGGGATCCCACCATAGGGAGGCATCGAGCCCCTAGGGCTAATCGAATGGCCCTAGGACCCACTAGACAAGCCCTTTGGTAATTTTGGAGTGCGTCTCGGGACCGCTAGCCGACCCCTATCAAATGGGGCATGGGCCTCCACTCGAACTTACCCGATAATAGCTCATCGAAGGTGTCACTACTTGCACCCATCGAGGGTAGTCTAGCATCCTCCACCCCTCCTTTTGAACGAAAGGGATGCGTGAGGATCATACAAAAGAGATAGGGAAGCTCCTGATCGCCCTCTTGCTCCACATAGAGGTTCGAGGGCCCTTCCTACGACCCAAACTCACACTCATGGGCTTGGCAAACGCAATGAAACCCCTCGCACGATGTGAGAAACACCCCTGGAGGAATGAATCCACTCCTCCAGGGCCTCAGGGGCTACACCCGGTGGGTGCACTCACGTGCACCCACCGAGGCCTTGAGTACAAAGCACCATCCCGCCAGGAGCTACCATGAGCCAAGTCTCCTCAAAACCTTAGGGAGAGCGCTCACTCTCCCTGAGGTTTGGGGGCTACTGTCAGGTACCATAAAAAGGGGTCCCCTAAGTGAAAACCAAAAAAATTGCTTAGACCCTGTCAAAATCAAAGCCAAGAGACAACTATAGGCTAACCCCTGGCCTTGTCTGAGGTTACCGACTCTCTGCCTTGCTCGAGGCCTCGCATGAGAGGCCTCGGATGGCCTACCGATTCTCTGCTTCGCTTGAGGCCTCGCACAAAAGGCCTCAAACGGTCTACCGGTTCTTCGCCTCACTCAAGGCCTCGCACGAAAGGCCTCAAACAAGGAACCGATTCTCCATCTCACTCAAGGCCCCACATGTAAAGCCTCGGACGAGGTGTCGATTCTCCACCTCGCTCGAGGCCAGCGCGGCAACAACCCTGTCGCCTCTGCCCCGACCGATCTCCCTGATAGAACATCATGTCCAATTAATGTGACCAACCACTCCCGCAACATTAGCCGGATGATGGCTTGACACAGTAGAGCGGCCGATGAGATGGGAAGTCACATCAACATCATGCCATTTGGGATAGGACAGGGCAGGGGTTACCAGCCGCTGTGCTCAGTACTGTGCCCATGAATGACGCTCGCACTACACTGTGCTACCTAACCCTTGCTCCAAGAACAACACGGCATGGGGAGTCAGGTTTGGGCCACTATAGCCTCAAAATCAGTGTACAGGACCAACTGCTCCCTCCAAGCCTTGGCAATCCACTTCATGGTCTTGGCAGCCTCGGGATTCACGCCCACCGAGCCCCCCACAATGGCTCGGCCTTGGCATCAACTGAGCCTCAGCTCTTTATGCGGTCAACACACAGCGACCGACATGTCGCCCGCCATGCCCTGTGTCAAGCTATCACTAGAGCTCCCATGTCGCATAGGATCGGGTGTGACTGGCGCGTCGCCACAGTGCATCAAGGACAAGGGCTACTCCATCGACCATGTCGCTATAGTGACAAGCTACAGGGCTTGGAAATGCCACCTCCGCTCATAGGACACCGCATAGCAAATGCATGTATTACCCCTATCCCCCCTTCAACTATAAAAGGGAGGGACTGAGGCTATTTCTAGACACGCACAAATGAAAGGTAGACTAAAACGCTAAGATGAACACATGCTCGACACTCTGTAACACACATGCTTCCCCGCTACCTGAGATCAATGTCTCAAGCAATTCACATCGCTCCACACAGAGACCTAGGACTAGCTCCCTCTCTCACCCGCTTGTAACCCCCTACTACGAGCACTTTGGTGCAAGGAATACAAGATCGATCTCTTAGACTAGATGTAGGGCACCTATTGCCTAAACCAGTATAAACCTTGTGTCTCCTTGCATCACCATCCGGGATTAGGGGCACGCAGTATATTTTCACTAGTTGGTTGAGGGCCTGCCGGTCCAAAACACCAACAAACCACGTGCTAGATGGGATGTTGGAGCCAAACCCGAGGAAGGTGCATGGCGAACCTATCCCGAAGATGGAAGGACTTAGCGAGTGTCATCTAACAAACACTAACCTAGTGTTGGATTCCAAGCAAGCCCTGGAGCATTCTAAGTCTCCCATGTTTTTACAAATATCTTGAGTATCTTTTATTGTTGATGATGCATTATGTATACGAATTGGTTGGAACCAATTGTTGCATTATATCCTTACCTTGTCCAGATAAAATCCTATGAATCCTAATTAAGTGTAGGATCGAATGATGCTTAGCTATGCTTAAACTAGTAGAAGTCAGGTGATTTCCTGTCACCTGTGAGATGTAGGATGAGCTCTAGTCATGGTTGGCTATATTTGCTATCGTGGAAAAGAACCATGTGTTAATAATAAAAAGAGACCGGACATGATGATAGTAGTGCAGCAACAAGGCATGGAGGTCTTGGGTGCAAATCTATCCTAGTCTGTGTCGTTTAAGGACCGGTTCGCTGTACATCCTCATGTCATGTTGAACGCAGCCTAACACTTAGCTAGCCGGATAAGTCGTTCCAACCGCAAAGCCTAGTAGCTTAACTCAGGTCGGGATCATGAGTAGTTGGTCACAATCTGGATGACAGTAAGGATGTGTGGAGAGCCATTGGCGTAAGCCCAAGGGTGGGTTAGGTCATCGAGCACTCATGGCAGAGTGGTTCTCTAATTTTGCGACACTGATCGTACCCACGACTCCTGAATTGTACCAAATGTGACTTGTTTGCAACCCTGACATGGGAAGCAGGGTTTGTGTTAGGAATACCCCTCCAGTTGGATAGGAATCAATTTGAATCGTCATCTCTCCCGGATAGTGAGAACTTGACTGAGCAGTGGCAATGTAGATTCACTAAATTTAAAGATATGGTTAAATGATGATGATGATGATGATAATGATAATGAGCCATGAAATACCTAATATGGTTATTATTGTTTGCAACTTAATCAAGTGATTGATTAGTATAGGTACTAATATAGATGGTAGGAAATGGCTAAAAGTCACTACTAGTACAGGTTAATAAAGCTAATGATTACTCAAGCTTTTATGCAAAGAGGTCCAGCAAGATCCACTGATAAAGCCTTGCATAATCCTTGGTGTCACTTTATTTCTAGTTTATGATGGATAAGTTTAGCTAAGTTCATTCGAGTACTCAGGGTTTATCCTACCATGTTGCAGGTGAAGTTCTCGGCCTGTGAAGATGGTGGCTAACCGCCGGTGGGCTCGGTGATTCTATATTTACTTCTCATCTATATGCTTTTGTCTAAGGATGTCACTTATGCTAGCAATGTATTTGGAACATATATTAATGTAATCTTTTGAAAGCTATGTTGTTAATGGATACGGGGATCCCAATCTTCCGTCAAGTGGTGGTAACTATTATTGTGGCGGAGAATGACACACCGATCTGGCTTTAGATCAAAAGATCAAAACCTACAATCTTAGCACCACAGCTCCTCTGATTATCAACCGAGTCTCAGACCAGGTTGACCTCACCAAGAAGGCTAATCCCTGCATATGTAATGAAGAACACAAGCAAGAACAAGAAAGAACACAACCAAATTGTAGATGAATGATTAATCTCTCAAAGTTGGGGTCTCACAAACCGATGAACGGCGAAACTATTCTTGATAGAATAATCTAAGCAAAACCCAAACCCTAATGGAGGGGCGGCAGCTGTTTATAAAGACTCTAGGGTCATGCAAGACCCCTGAATGCGCCCCTAATGGGCCCAAACATGATACATGGTCCAACGGACCAAAAGACGATGTCGCAGCACCCTGGTAGATTCTGGATGCTGACTTGTTTCGATGATTCCTGTTGATTCCAAAGAGCTTTTGATGCGAGACCACTTGTATTGGCTTCCTTATCAAATTATATTTCCATCCATATGTGGATCATCAAAAATGGAGTTCGGATGCATCCTGGGTGACCAGTTTAAGGCAGACTGGTCCTGGAGGCCAAGGCAGACACAAAATCGTGTTGGACCAGCCCTCCGGTTCCTGTTGGACGTCCTTGTTAGTCATATTCGCATCCACCATGTCCTCTAAGTCCTTCATGACCCTCTCCAATGTTCCTAAGCAAGATAACATCATTAGGTAGTAGTCTATTCTCAAAAGTATAAAAAGGATCGCTTAAGAACGAGCTCACCTCTAAATTGAGTTGGCGCATTCGAGCCTGGATCATTGGACCTTGCATGACGGTTGGAGGATCAGCGGGTACATCTGAAGGAGTGATGTCCTCATCATCCTCCCCCTCTTGAAATGGAGTCATCCTTGACTCAAGCTCATCTTCTTCTCCCAAATAAGGTTTCAAATCTACAATGTTAAAGGTGGGACTAACCCCAAACTCGGGTGGCAACTCAAGTTTGTAGGCATTATCATTGATTTTCTCAATTATCTTATAAGGACTAGCTGCTCTTGGCATTAATTTAGACTTACACAGCTCAGGAAATCTATCTTTTCTCAAATGTAACCAAACCAAATCACCCAGTTCAAGTTTAACCTCTTTTCTACCTTTACTACCAATAATTCTATACTTTTCATTCATGCTTTCAATATTTGCTTTAGTTGTTTCGTGCAACTTACGAATAAAATCAGCATGCTCTCTAGCATCACTATGTATTCTCTCAGTGGTAGGTAAAGGCAAAAGATCAATAGGAGCATGGGGGTTAAAACCATACACTACCTGAAAAAGGACTTACCTTGGTGGTGGAATGTTCCGCCCTATTATATGCAAACTCCACATGCGGCAAACACTCTTCCCACATCTTCAAATTGCGCTTCAAAATTGCTCTCGACATGGTGGACAATGTTTGATTCACAACCTTAGTTTGCCCATCAGTTTGGGGATGACATATTGTAGAAAACAGTAGCTTGGTCCCCAATTTATTCTACAATGTGCGCCAAAAATGACTCAAGAATTTTGCGTCATGATCTAAAACAATAGTAGAAGGCATTCTATGCAAGCGAACGATTTCTTAAAAGAAAAGGTCAGCAATATGAATAGCATTGTTGCTCTTATGACAAGGAATAAAATGTGCCATCTTAGAAAAATGATCAACCACCACAAAAATGCTATCCCTCCCCCTCTTAGTCCTTGGCAAACCCAACACAAAATCCATAGATATATCAGCCCAAGGAGTAGAAAGAACAGGAAGAGGCATATACAAACCATGTGGGTTCAACCACGACTTAGCTTTTTGACATGTAGCACACTGAGCCACGTACCGCTCTACATCTTGCCTCATCCTTGGCCAAAAGAAGTGTGTGGATAGCACCTCCTCCATCTTATTGGCACCAAAATGTCCCATCAATCCGCCTCCATGTGCCTCCTGCAACAACAAAAGATGAACAGAACCAACTGGAATGCATAGGCGGTTAGCTCTAAACAAAAACACATCATTGATCACAAACTTATCCATGTACGTCCCTCTCTATAGTTAAGCAACACATCTTTAAAATTAGGATCAAGCGCATATTGTTCTTTAATTGATTGAAGACCAAAAATCCGACAATCAAGTTGGGACATCAATGTATATCTTCTAGACAAAGCATCAGCAATCACATTATCCTTCCCTTTCTTGTGTTTGATAATATAAGGAAAAGATTCAATAAATTCAAGCCATTTAGCATGCCTATGATTCAGATTATTTTGAGAGCGAAGATACTTAAGAGATTCATGATTAGAATGAATAACAAATTCTTTAGGCCACAAATAATGACACCACATCTCTAAAGAATGAACAAGTGCATACAATTCCTTTTCATATGTGGAATAATTAAGAACAGGGCCATGCAATTTTTCACTAA
Source organism: Miscanthus floridulus (assembly GCF_019320115.1). NCBI lineage: Eukaryota > Viridiplantae > Streptophyta > Magnoliopsida > Poales > Poaceae > Miscanthus > Miscanthus floridulus. Next base: position 18,740,641 of record NC_089590.1, read on the forward strand.
AGTAAGCAATGGGTTTACCATCTTGCATCAAAACACCCCCAATGCCAACTCCACTAGCATCACATTCTAGCTCAAAAGTCTTACCAAAGTTTGGAAGTTGCAGCAAAGGTGCGTGTGTAAGCTTGTCCTTCAAGGTGTCAAAGGACTCCTCATGTGCCTTTCCCCAATGGAACACCACTCCTTTCTTCGTCAACTCATGCAACGGGGCAGCAATGGTGCTGAAATCTTTGATGAAGCGGCGGTAGAATCCTACAAGACCAAGAAAACTCCTCACCCATGTGACGGTTTGGGGAACCAGCCAGCTCTTTATGGCTTCAATTTTCATCTCATTCACCTCAATTCCCTATGGAGCTACAACATAGCCAAGAAAAGAAACTTGATCCGTGCAAAAGATGCACTTCTCAAGGTTACCAAATAAATGTGCATCACGTAAAGCATTAAAAACAACATGTAAGTGATCCATATGTTCATCAAAAGACTTGCTGTAAATCAATATATCATCAAAGTAAACTACCACAAAATGACCAATAAAAGCTCTTAAAACCTCATTCATTAAGCGTATGAAAGTGCTAGATGCATTTATCAAACCAAAAGGCATAACTAACCACTCATACAACCCGAATTTGGTTTTAAACACAGTTTTCCATTCATCTCCAAGTTTCATTCTAATCTGGTGGTAGCCACTTCGCAAGTCAATCTTAGTGAAAATTATAGAACCACACAACTCATCAAGCATGTCATCTAGCCTAGGAATAGGATGACGATACCGAATAGTAATATTATTGATGGCTCTACAATCAACACACATACGCCAAGTTCCATCTTTCTTAGGAACCAAAAGTACAGGAACAACACAAGGACTAAGGCTTTCACGTACATACCTACGGTCCAAAAGGTCTTGGACTTGCCGCTGAATTTCCTTAGTCTCCTTAGGATTGGTTCGATACGCAGCACGGTTGGGTAAGGTTGCTCCCAGAATCAAATCAATTTGATGCTCTATTCCTCTCATAGGTGACAGCCCCGAGGGTATCTCAGCTGGAAAAATGTACTCATACTCCTGCAAAAGGTTAATGACAGTAGGAGGCACCGAGCTAACAATATCATCAAGCAAAAACATAGCTTGTTTGCATACCAAAGCATAGCAAATATCATCATCAGAAATTTTAGCAAAGTCACATTTTGTTGCAAGCATAACACCAACCTTCAATTTGATTCCCTCAGCCTTAGAAATAGATGTAGACTTATCCTTTTTAGGTGGGAAAATAGAATTAGCAACTTGCTGATTTTCAGATTGAACTTCATTCAAACTAGCAGTGCGTTCTCTATCAGCTTGTACAATTTGAGCAGGGGTCGAAGGTACCAAAGTAATTTTCTTTCCTTTATGAACAAAAGTGTATTTATTACTTCTACCATGGTGTGTAGCATCATTATCATGTTCCCAAGGATGACCCAATAAGTGAACAAGCTTCACATCACAATCAACAAAATCAGCATAAGAACTAATGGAAAATGAAACTCTGCAAGTTTGTGTTACCTTTGCTTTACCAGAATCATTTAGCCACTAAATATGGTATGGATGTGGGTGTGAGCGTGTGGTCAAGCCAAGCTTCTTGACCAAATCAGAACTCACCAAATTGTTGCAGCTACCTCCATTAATAATGACACGTGCTCGACGATTGCTCATGACAAAGAAAATCTAGAACAAGTTATGGCGTTGTAGCTTCTCAGGTTGCTGGACTTGTGAGCTGAGCACCCGTTGTACAATGATGCTCCTATAGGACGCCATGGCCTCGTCACCAAGGACTTCACCATCCTCCTCATCTGCATCTTGGTCTTTGTCATCCTCAATGTTAGAGGTGCTGATGTAACCATCCCCTATAGCAATATATGCCCGCTGACTTGGGCAGTCCTTTTGCACATGGCCAATGCCATGGCAGCGGTGGCACTGAATGCCCAAAGTGCGTCCCGTCGATGCAACAGATGAGACACTCTTGGTAGGCACCTGCAAAGAATTTTTACCTGAATCTGAAGGTCGTGTGGGAGGTGCCTTAGGTGTAGTAGAAACTCCAGAGGCTATTGGTCGCTTGCTCGCTGGTGGAGGCGCCCAAAAAGTGGTTGGCTTGGTCAGCCCCGAAGATGGTGCTGAGCGTGGCATGTATGTGGTGGTGCTAACCTTGCTCTTGCTCTACTATTCATGCCCCTATAATTCCTTTTCTGCAAGCATAGCAAACTGAAACAACTGGTTGACAGTGTTAAATTCTTTATAATCAACAATGTCTTGAATCTCATGCCTCAAACCTAAATAAAAATGACAAATGGTATCTTCGTTCCCCTCCACAACACTACAATGCATCAATCCCTTTTGGAGCTCACCATAGTAATCCTGTATAGATTTATCTCCTTGTTTTAAACGCATCAATTTCTTACGCAAATCTCTATGATAAGAAGGAGGAACAAAGTGATCACGCATAGCTACCTTAAGTTCTTCCCACGTACCAGGTAAAGCATCATGTGCAGCTAGCCCATTCCACCAAATAATGGCAAAATCCTTAAATTCACTAGTTGCTTATCGAACTCTATGATGCTCAGAAACAAGGTGGGCACTAAACTTTTGTTCTACCATCATCTCCCAATCAAGATATCCCTCAGCATCATAATGACCCAAAAAAGATGGTATTGTGAACTTAATCTTAGCATAAGGATCATTGGGTACACGGTGATTATTATCTTGATGGTGGTGGACACCACCCATACCTGTCGTGTTGCGGCGAAGACGTTGTCGTAATCTTGCTTGTTGGAAGGCTGCTCGATCTATGTTCCCAACGTCATCATGCACCATGTCTTCTGGCAAGAGACCATCGGTGTTGCTGCTAGAGACGTCATTGTTGTTGATCGCCACCAATGTTTCCAACTCAGTAACCTTATCGGTTAGCGTGGAAATTTGTTTGTCTAATCTCTCCATGCTATTGCCAATGTTGAGTTCAATGAGTGCATCAGTAACAGCCTTCCTGACGGCCTCATTCATCCTTTTTTGGGCATCCTCTACAATAGCTTGTAGTTGCTCTTGGCTGACACACTCGCTAAAACCCTTAGGATTGTTATCTCCAGTCTGATCACCTCTTGCCATTGTAAACACAAAAAAAGGAACAAACGGTGAAAGTTATCCCTACTAAATGACTACGTGGTTGCAGTGGTGTCACTTTTCATAGCAAGTGGAAGTGTCTTACCAAGCCCTTACAAACTTCTTACCAACGCAAGTAGTGGATGGTACAACCGGCGGCTGGTTCGTGATACCTATGAGGCAGTGGTACCGAGATTGCAAAACCCTTTTTCTGTACTGATCTAAAGAATTTGTGGAGCTTGGAAGGCAAACAAAGAGTAATATGTATATCTAGCACACAAGTCAGTAACAGAAAGTAATGCTGAATTATAGTCCAAAGTACTTGTTCTTGTTGCTGGTCTAAAATGCTCCAAGTACCAGGTGTGTAACAAACAAGCAAGTATGGTGGATAGCAAGGAGACAGGTGTGTGAAAAACAAGTATGGTGGATGGAAACAGCAACACAAACAAGGAACCAGACAGCACACGCTAACACAGCTCACTTTGGCCTTCTCTATGTGCTCCTCTATATATTGTTCCTCTTTTGCCCGTCTCTTTTTTTCTATTTTTTTGGCTATCGTTGTTTTTTTAGGAAATTTCAACTTTTTTATTTTATTTTTTTGATATTTTTACTTTACCTAGGAGCACAAAAGAAGTAACCACAGAAAATATGAGCTCAAACAAGTGAAAGACGTGGCCTGTGGAATTTTCAAAAAACTTGCTCAAAATCGACAAAAACCTTGTGACCACGAAAAGAGGATCTTGTGACCACTTTTTGACCGATTTTGATATATGGAACGTCGAAATTGGAGTTCGTATGAGAAAACTAGACCAGTTTTAAGAATTGGCTCCGAATTAGAAGACAAAACAGGAACAATATGCGCAAAATTGGTCACAACAATAAAGATTTGATGGAAACGATGGGGGAAAACACACAAACTGGACTCTAACATGACCTAACCAGCAACAAGACCTTGACTAGGACCCAAACTCAACACGATGGACTCTGAAACTGAAATATGCAAAGGCTATGGCGCGGAAGGTTCTAGGACAGGAAAAACGAGTATGGCACTGGACTATGGGACGAATGCGAAACACTCAAACTAGGGAATAAATGTGAACCTGATAGTATACCTTAGCTCTGATTACCACTTAATGGATACGGGGATCCCGATCTTCCGTTAGGTGGTGGTAACTATCGTTGTGGCGGAGAATGACACACCGATCCGGCTTCAGATCGAAAGATCGAACCCTACAATCTTAGCACCATAGCTCCTCTAGTTATCAGCCGAGTCTTAGACCAGGTTGACCTTGCCAAGAAGGCTAATCCCTACCTACACAATGAAGAACACAAGCAAGAACAAGAAAGAACACAACCAAATTGTAGATGAATGATTAATCTCTCAAAGTTGGGGTCACACAAACCGATGAACGGTGAAACTGTTCTTGACAGAATAATCTAAGCAAAAACCAAACCCTAATGGAGGGGTGGCGGCTGTTTATGAAGACTGTAGGGTCGTGCAAGACCCCTGGATGCACCCCTAATGTGATGAGGACATCAACACCAACGATACATCCATGCTGACACGAGTACCAGTTTCTGGTCCTATTACTCGTGCCCGTGCTCGTCACCTTAATCATCAAGTAAGTTCACTCTTAAGTTCCTGTCCATCATATTTAGACCATGGAGACGTGTGCATTCTTGTTTTGGTTAGGAACCAGGGAGAGGACCGAAAGGGACAAGGATTCACGGAGACTGAATTCGGACTCTAGGACAGCTCCAACTTGTGATGGTCACCACGGTCGCATATGGACTCGGATTGGGGCGTTCAAGTACTTCATGGAATCCTTGTGAAGTCTATTTTCATATGGATCTAGAATCAAGTCCATATCTATTTTGAGGCGGCCGCAATGACTGAATTACTACTAAGAGCTTGTCTATCCAAAGGTGTTGCATCACCTTAGTTTGGTCCAATGGGCCATGTATCAAGTTGGGTCCATTAGGGACGCGTCTTAGGGTTGGAGAACAACCCCAACACCCCCCTGGTCGTCCTTCCACCTTCATATACTCCACCGCTGCCACCAAGAATAGTCGGGTTTTGTTTAGATCAGGTTTGGCTCTCGCTACTTGCTTGTAAGCGCGCGTGCTGGATCAGCCACCCATCTTCTTGTCTTTGGAACCCCACCTTAATTGAGATTGAGTTTGAAACTTTCATCTACATCTAGTAATTTAGTACTTGCTATACTTGTTCTTGCTAGTTCTTCGATTGCTTGCAGGATGAGTGCCCTAGTGGTCGGGTGACGCGCTCCATAAGATCACAGTAGCCATTGGAGGTGGTGTATCAGTTGCTATGGCGCAGCTTGGAAGGCTATAGTCGGGCCATGAACGTCGTCGCCACCCATCAATCGAGTTATCCCACACCTCTCATCAAAAGATCAGAAACAAACCCTAGCGGGTTCATATCAGTTGGTATCAGAGCAAGGTTTATCGGTGAGAGTCTTCCAATCCTTCGTTGTTCTAATTTTTCCTATAGTCCAGAAAAGCCAAAAAAAATATAGTAGATTAGTTTTACCGCGATCCTATAAACCCTTTGAGCCTTTGCTAGCACTGCTTAGTTAGGGCTTGTTGAGTCATCGGCTACATCAGTTGTGTCGAGTTGCTGGTCTTAGTTTTTGTCCTTTAGAGTTTTGAGTTCTTGTCATGTTCTAGTCATAGCCGTGTGCTAACATATAAACTTTCTATTGGCTGAATCCAAATACATCCTTGTGTTCAAGACCAAGTAGGAATCTGAGTTGGAGACCGAATCCCACGTGGTGTTGAGTTCGAGTTGGAATCGGTTTTTAGTCTAAATTGATAGCTGACTGCTATTGTGAGTCCGAATCTGAGTACATCTTTGTGCAGCAGTAGTCCTACTTATACTCAAACACTCCACATCCTGCATATACGTTTTGGCTCAGTTTTTACTCTAGAGAGAGAGAGAGTATCTTTTTTTTATCGGAATACCCCTGTCCTTCAGAAAAAGTTTGTGTGGTGTGTGACTCCTATGAAGTCTTTTTGTTTATATAATCAGTTTTGAGGATCCCCAGAAAAAGAAAAGAAAGGACAAAAAAGAAAAAAAATAGGAAAAAAGAGAAAAAAGGGGGCTGTTCGTTGTGCTTCTCCATTGTTTCCGGTGGTGTGTTGTGACCTCCTTTGTGCCTAGGCTCACGTCTCTAGCACGGTCTAGGCTAGGACCAACACAGTACCACCGTTGAACGATTATTCAGCTTGCTTTTGTGACTAACATGGTGCTAGTACTTCCTTGCTTCAGCCCACCTATAGCTCCACATATTTCGACTACAGCTTGACAAGTGTTATTGTTGCGGCACCGATACACTTTATTCCATGGTTGCAGACTTGTTGGTTGCCGTTCCCTCTTGTTGAGCAAGGTAAGAATTGGTAAGAGCTTTTGTAACAGGTTGAGAGTGAGCGCCTTGCAGTAGCTACATCCTAATAGCTGTAGGGCTTTTATTTCTTCACCTGTTTTCTTGTTGCCCTTGTCTTTTAAACCATGTTAGGATCAGCGGATGTTAATAAGAGGCCATAATCTCCTCGCACCAAGGGCATCATTCAACATTTTACAAGGCAACTACAACAGCATATAGAAGGACTTGATCAAGATTTATAGGTGACCAAAGATAAGATTGGGCAACTGGAGGCCACTCAACTTGCTTCCACCACCAAGCTTACAGGATTGGAGGCATCTGTTGCCCATATGGACAGAAGCCTTGCTGCTCTTCTGAAGCATTTTGATGACTTCCACATGAAAGACAAAGACTAGCATAATGAAGACAACAAGGACAAAGAGCGATTCAAAGATAATTATGATGATGATTATACTGCTGATACTGAACATGATGCTCATGACACTCGTGACCGACATCGCCTATGCCATAATCGTAGAGGTATGGGTGGTCACCGCCGACGTGAGGTACCCAATAATAATGATGCTTTCAGTAAGATAAAATTTAAGATACCTCCTTTTGATGGTAAATATGATCCTGATGCATACATTACTTGGGAAATTGCTGTTGATCAAAAGTTTGCATGTCATGAATTTCCTAAGAATACACATGTTAGGGCTGCTACTAGTGAGTTTACTGATTTTGCTACTGTTTGGTGGATAGAATATGGCAAGAAAAATCCTAATAACATACCATGAACTTGGAATGCTTTGAAACGAATCATGAGGGCTAGATTTGTTCCTTCTTACTATGCACGTGATTTGTTAAATAAATTGCAACAACTGAGACAGGGTGCTAAAAGTGTAGAAGAATATTATCAAGAATTGCAAATGGGTATGTTGCGTTGTAATTTAGATGAGGATGAGGAACCTGCTATGGCAAGATTTTTGGGTGGGTTAAATTGTGAAATCCGGGACATCCTTGATTATAAAGAATACACTAACATAACCTGTTTGTTTCATCTTGCTTATAAAGCTGAAAGGGAAGTGCAGGGGCAACATGCCAGTGCCAAGAATAATATTTTTGTAGGGAAAACTAATTCATGGCAGCCCCGCATGACTACTACTCCAACTATACATGCTCCCATGCCAACATCCAGCGACAAACCTCGTGCTACTTCTGCAAATTTAGTGGCGAAGACAACCTAGAAGCCTGCTGCGAGTGCTTCATCCATGGCATCTATAGGTAGAACAAGAGATGTTTAGTGTCACCGGTGCAAGGGATATGGACATGTGATGCGTGACTGTCCAAGCAAGCGTGTTATGGTCGTTAAAGATAATGGTGAGTATTCCTCTACTAGTGATTTTGATGAAGATACACTTGCTTTGCTTGCTGCTGACCATGTAGAAAGTGAGGAACAACCAGAAGAGTAGATTGGAGTAGAGGATGCAGATCATTATGAGAGCCTCATTGTGCAGTGTGTGCTTAGCGCACAAATGGAGAAGGCAGAGCAAAATCAGCGGCATACACTGTTCCAAACAAAGTGTGTCATTAAAGAGTGTTCATGCCGTTTGATAATTGATGGAGGTAGCTGCAACAACTTAGCTAGCAGCGATATGGTAGAGAAGCTTGCACTTACAACCAAGCCACACCCACATCCATATCACATTTGATGGCTCAACAATAGTGGTAAGGTTAAGGTAATGAGATTGGTACGAATTCATTTTGCTATTGGATCATATCATGATGTTGTTGAGTGTGATGTTGTGCCTATGGAAGCTTGTCATATTCTGCTAGGTAGACCATGGCAATTTGATACAGATTGTATGCTTCATGGTAGATCAAATATGTATTCTCTCATACACCATGATAAGAAAATTGTTTTGCTTCCTATGTCTCCTGAAGCTATTGTGCGTGATGATGTTGCTAAAGCTAAGAAAACTAAATCTGAGATCGATAAAAATGTCAAATCTGTTAGTAGTAACAAAGATGAGATAAGATTGAAAGGACATTGCTTGCTTGCTACTAAATCTAATATTAATGAATTGGTTGCTTCCACTTCTGTTGCCTATGCTTTGGTATGCAAGGGTGCTTTGATTTTAGTTCACAATATGCAGCATTATTTGCCCCCTGCTGTTGCTAACATTTTGTAGGAGTTTTTGGATGTTTTTCCAAGTGAGATACCAGCGGGGCTATCACCAATATGAGGGATTGAGCACCAAATTGATCTTATTCCTGGTGCATCTTTGCCAAACCGTGCGCCATACAGGACTAATCCGGAAGAAACGAAGGAAATTCAATGACAAGTGCAAGAACTACTCGATAAAGGTTATGTGCATGAGTCCCTTAGTCCTTGTGCTGTTCCTGTCATTTTAGTGCCTAAGAAAGATGGAACATGGCGTATGTGTGTTGATTGTAGAGCTATTAATAATATCACCATTCGATATCGACACCCTATTCCACGATTAGATGATATGCTTGATGAACTGAGTGGTGCTAATGTGTTTTCCAAAGTTGATTTGCGAAGTGGGTACCACCAAATTCGTATGAAATTGGGAGATGAATGGAAAACTGCTTTCAAAACTAAATTTGGTTTTATATGAGTGGTTAGTCATGCCTTTTGTGTTAACTAATGCACCTAGTACCTTCATGAGGTTAATGAACGAGGTTCTGCATGCTTTCATTGGAAAATTTGTTGTAGTCTACTTTGATGATATATTGATTTACAACAAATCTATGGATGAACATCTTGATCACTTACGTGCTGTTTTTAATACTTTATGAGATGCGCGTTTATTTGGTAACCTTGAGAAGTGCACCTTTTGCCCTGATCGAGTGTCTTTTCTTGGCTATGTTGTGACTCCACAGGGAATTGAGGTTGATCAAGCCAAGGTAGAAGCTATACAGGGATGGCCTGTACCAAAGACTATCACACAAGTGCGGAGTTTCCTAGGACTTGCTGGTTTCTATCGCCGATTTGTGAAGAACTTCAGTACCATTGCTGCACCTTTGAATGAGCTTACAAAGAAGGGAGTGCCTTTTAGTTGGGGCAAAGTACAAGAGAACTCCTTCAATATGCTAAAAGATAAGTTGACACATGCACCTCTCCTCTAACTTCCTGATTTTAATAAGACTTTTGAGCTTGAATGTGATGCTAGCAGGATTGGACTGGGTGGTGTTTTGTTACAAGAACGCAAACCTGTTGCGTATTTTAGTGAAAAATTGAGCGGGCCAGTTCTAAATTATTCTATATATGATAAGGAATTGTATGCTCTTGTTCGCACATTAGAAACATGGCAGCATTACTTGTGGCCCAAAGAGTTTGTTATTCATTCTGATCATGAGTCTTTGAAGCATATTCGTAGTCAAGGGAAATTGAACCGTAGACATGCTAAGTGAGTTAAATTTATTGAATCTTTTCCTTATGTTATTAAGCATAAGAAAGGGAAAGAGAATATTATTGTTGATGCTTTGTCTAGGAGATATACCTTGCTGAATCAACTTGATTACAAAATCTTTGGATTAGAAACAATTAAGGGCCATTATGTTAATGATGCTGATTTTAAAGATGTGTTGCTGCATTGTAAAGATGGGAAAGGTTGGAATAAATTCATCTTTAGTGATGGGTTTGTGTTTAGAGCTAACAAGCTATGCATTCCAGCTAGCTCCGTTCGTTTGTTGTTGCTGCAGGAAGCGCATGGAGGTGGCTTGATGGGGCATTTTGGAGCTAAGAAAACGGAGGACATACTTGCTGGTCATTTCTTTTGGCCAAAGATGAGAAGAGATGTGGAGAGGTTTGTTGCTCGTTGCACGACATGTCAAAAGGCTAAGTCATGGTTAAATCCACACGGTTTGTATTTGCCTCTACCTGTTCCTAGTGCCCCTTGGGAAGATATTTCTATGGATTTTGTGTTGGGTTTGCTAAGGACTAGGAAGGGACATGATAGTGTGTTTGTGGTTGTTGATAGATTTTCTAGGATGGCACATTTCATACCCTGTCATAAAACAGATGATGCTACTCATATTACTGATTTGTTCTTTCAAGAAATTGTTCGTTTGCATGGTGTGCCCAACATAATTGTTTTTGATTGTGATGCTAAATTTCTCAGTCATTTTTGGAAGACTTTATGGGGAAAACTGGGGACTAAGCTTTTGTTTTCTACTACATGTCATCCCCAAACCGATGGTCAAACTGAAGTTGTCAATAGAACTTTGTCTACTATGTTAAGGGTTGTTTTAAAGAAGAACATTAAGATGTGGGAAGATTGTTTGCCTCATATTGAATTTGCTTATAATTGTTCGCTGCATTCTACTACAAAGATGTGCCCATTTCAGATTGTCTATGGTTTCTTGCCTCGTGCTCCTATTGATTTGATGCCTTTGCCATCTTCTGAAAAACTAAATTTTGATGCTACTAAGCGTGCTGAATTGATGTTAAAACTGCATGAAACAACTAAAGAAAACATAGAGTGTATGAATGCTAAATATAAGATTGCTGGTGATAAAGGTAGAAAGGAACTAATATTTGAACCTGGAGATTTAGTTTGGTTGCACTTGAGAAAGGATAGGTTTCCTAATTTTACAAAGTCTAAATTGATGCCTAGGGCTGATGGACCATTTAAAGTGTTAGAAAAAATTAATGATAATGCATATAAACTCGATCTGCCTATAGAATTTGGGGTTAGTCCCACATTTAACATTGCAGATTTGAAGCCATATTTGGGGGAAGAAGACGAGTTTGAGTCGAGGACGCCTCAAATGCAAGAAGGGGAGGATGATGAGGACATCAACACCAACGATACATCCACGCCGACACGAGTACCAGTTTCTGGTCCTATTACTCGCACCCATGCTCGTCACCTTAATCATCAAGTAAGTTCACTCTTGAGTTCCTGTCCATCATATTTAGACCATGGAGACGCGTGCACTCTTGTTTTGGTTAGGAACCAGGGAGAGGACCGAAAGGGACAAGGATTCGCGGAGACTGAATTCGGACTCTAGGACAGCTCCAACTTGTGATGGTCACCACCGTAGCATATAGACTCAGATTGGGGCATTCAAGTACTTCATGGAATCCTTATGAAGTCTATTTTCATATGGATCTAGAATCAAGTCCATATCTATTTTGAGGCGGCCGGAATGACTGAATTACTACTAAGAGCTTGTCTGTCCAAAGGTGTTGCGTCACCTTAGTTTGGTCCAATGGGCCGTGTATCAAGTTGGGTCCATTAGGGATGCGTCTTAGGGTTGGAGAATGACCCCAACACCCCCTGGTCATCCTTCCACCTTCATATACTCCTTAGCCACCACCAAGAATAGTCGGGTTTTATTTAGATCAAGTTTAGCTCTCGCTACTTGCTTGTAAGCACGCGTGCTGGATCAGCCGCACGTCTTCTTATCTTTGGAACCCCACCTTAATTGAGATTGAGTTTGAAACTTTCATCTACATCTAGTAATTCAGTACTTGCTATACTTGTTCTTGCTAGTTCTTCAATTGCTTGCAGAATGAGTGCCCTAGTGGTCGGGTGACGTGCTCCACAAGATCGCGGCAGCCATTGGAGGTGGTGTATCGGTTGCTAAGGCATAGCTTGGAAGGCTATAGTCGGGCCGTGAATGTCGTCTCCACCCATCAATCGAGTTATCACACACCTCTCATCGAAAGATCGGAAACAAACCCTAGTGGGTTCATATCATAATGGGCCCAAACATGATACATGGTCCAATGGACTAAAAGACGGTGTCACAGCACCCTGACAGATTCTGGATGCTAACTTGTTTCGACAATTCCTGTTGATTCCGAAGAGCTTTTGATGTGAGACCACTTGGATTGGCTTCCTTATCAAATTATCTTTCCATCCATATGTGGATCGTCGAAAATGGAGTCTAGATGCGTCCTGGCTGACCAGTTTTAAGGCATACTGGTCCTAGAGACCGAGGCAGACTCGAAATCATGTTGGACCAGGCCTCCGATTCCTATTGGATGTCCTTGCTAGTCATCTTCGCCTCCACCACGTCCTCTAAGTCCTTCATGACCATCTCCAATGTTCCTAAGCAAGATAACATCATTAGGTAGTAGTCTATTCTCAAAAGTATAAAAAGGATCGCTTAAGAATGAGCTCACCTCTAAATTGAGTTGACTCGTTCGAGCCTGGGTCATTGGACCTTGCATGACGGTTGGAGGATCAGCGGGTACATCCAAAGGAGTGATGTTCTCATCAGTTGTTTTCACTATTCAGTTTTGAAACCCAAACTTGTACTATTATTTGTGAACCCATTTGTAATATTATTTCCACTACAAGCCTACGTATGTGATGTGTATTTACTTAATCACGTGATCTTGGTTGTGATGTTGATTTACCGAGGTCTTTTGGGATACTCGGCGGACTACCGGGTTTATATAAGTGAAAGTATGCACATGTCAACATGTTAGCGGGGACAACCATACTTGATCTTGTCTAAATTGGGTGATTCTGTTACAGTTGGCATCAGAGCAAGATTAAGCATAATACTGTCATGTACGTTGTTTTAAAAACAAAGTTTTGGTTTTAAAAAGCCTATTTTGACTAAAACTTTAGCTATAAGACAAATTTGTCAAAAATTAATTTGCAAAACTGTGCTAGCGACATCCTCCTTTATGCCCAGTTAAGGACTATTAGGTGGCTATCTAAGTACTAACACGGGGTTTTTTACTTTCGTCGTCCATACGGCGTGCTATTGTATGGATGCCATTCGCTTGAATGGTAATGTATGGATCAATTGCCTCTACGCCTAGGTAAGTGTGAGTTGTGAGAGCATGTCCATCCAAATATCGGTCTAGGGGAGAGTTAGCTGTGGTTACTGGAATATTTACATGTTACACACATGTATATATGAAGGTACTTAATTATGGGTACATCTATCGGGTAGCTATGGATACCGAAGTATATATATCTAGGGATGTATATATGGAGAGTATCTTAATTTACTGCTTTCATTGTGTGCTTATTTATCTCTTGTAGGGATGGGCTGCAATGAATTTGCCTACAGGTACACTAACCACAAATGCGTAGATTGAATGTAGCTGACGACTAGCTATATATCGAGAGAGTACGTGTTATGCCACCGACATAGAACGTGATTGCCACCTTAGGCTGGCAATTTTGTGAGGACGAATAGGATGAGCATGCATCATGATTGTGCTTGTGCATAAATATGCTTCCCTCACTTTGTTCTAATATTAAGTAACCTGTGATCAATGTGATGTTACTATCTTCCCTATGTGAAGCTAGATAAAATGTCTTCTTCCATGCTGCATGAATAGCTATGCTTGAAGATAGTGTGTGATTAGGTTTACCTTGTATGTTGCTTCCAAAGGAAATAAAAGATAACAGTACCTTAGCACCAGGTTCGCATGTTTATGTGTAGTGGTGTTGTTGTAGGTGACAACTTGTTAGGTGAGAGCTTTGTGCTTAGTAATAGTCGCTTAAGCTAATCAGATTGAGTATATTCGAAATGCTTGCTTAAGACCATGATGTATGTGTGGATGCTCGTTATCTAGGTAGTGCCGTAGTTGTCACCCCTTTTGTCCTCTATAAGCATATGAGTGTTGAAGAGCGCTATCCTAGAATAGCGTGCAAGTTTTGATAGTCTCATGGTTGTCATCTCCAATTAAGTTCTCTTTTAGGAGCCTAAGCCTGTACATGAGGTTGCTAGACTTGAACATTGCGCTACGAAGACCTTTATCCATGCCTTTGCTTGACCTTAGGCCCAAGCTTAGTTCCCTTGAATGCTTGCATGTTTTGTGGTTGTCCCGCTCCTGTGTGGGAGGACCCTACTCAAAAATCCTTGTTAGATCTCATTGCTCCTTCTTCTACAGATGATCTGGTGCAACGCTAATCGCTATCTATCCTAGCTTTGGAACCTTTTCCTCATAGATCATGTCATTGTTTTATCAATTGAATCTCTAGTCAGTGCATTGGCTCTATCCCCTGAGTCTCGTTTGTTTTGTCTCCAACTCTTTCAAGTCTCTAGATGTTTATCAGTCTTAATCTCATGTTAATATTTATCTAGTAGTCACCTTGGTGGACCCAAGGCATATATGAAATTATGCAAGAGTCCCCTGCTCAGTTGTCTTCGGCAATTAAGCTATGTTCTCTTGCACTGTGTTTTGATCTTTAGATCGCCTCCTTGTTGACTCCTAACCTTGTGACTATCTTGGTTTGCTATTCCTCCTTAGCATGGTGCTTGCTTCTATGCCATGAAATTTATGCCCCGTGAGAATTCTTGTGGGTTGTATGTTCAGTAATGGTGCCACGATTAGCGATCTACAGTGTCATGACGAAACCAAGAGCCTCCTGTGGGTGCACACACAAGGGTGTGCTGCTCGACACACACTGGTATCGAGGTTCCTAGTCATGATCCATTGCCGAACTGCACCGATGTATTATTTTTATGTGAGCTCTTCCTTGGTTATCTCTCCTTATCGTGTCAGAAGATCTGTACGTCAAACTAGATACCATAGGACTTCCTTCTAGAGTCGTCCAAAGGATAACCTTTGAAAAATAGGTCACCGATATGAACTTAACAGACTACAAGAGATGGTAGACAAGTGCCTCTATGTGACTGTCCCTGTAATGACATCAGTCATCTAGGGAGCAACTTATGTCATCCCCGTGGATCAAAAATGCACACAACACTTAATGTTGGACAAGTTGTTAGTCGGTTAAGAATCGAACGTCACATTATGATTATGACCTGTCTATCCAAGTCTTGATCATTATGTGCATGCGGATCACACGGTCGAGATCAACCATCTCTAGTGTGACCCCTTGTCTACTGACTTTGATGGCGACCATCTATTATGCGTCAATCACAACTATTGTTGGCAAGAGTGAAGATTTAGAACTTTTAGTGTTGAGAGACAACTAATTAGTTACTAGTAGGAAGCTTAACCTCCAGCTAGGTGACAACTTTTTGCTAATTACGAAGGCTATGTCTCGCAGAGCAATGTTAAGCAACAAAATAGCAAGCCGTTTAGCAATGCAACTACTGCTTTGTTTTCCAAAACCTATGCTATCAAGTTAATTCCATCTTGGACAATCACACAGATAGTACAAGACGTTGTATCGGCTACATAAGGAGCTAGCGAAAGCACATCCCTAGTTTCAGTCAGCATCTTTGTGCCCCTAGGTGCCACTAACACATGTGTTCGGACTCTATTGGATGAAGTGCCAAAGGATATATAGGAATGTTCCTTATCTCTGTAGGATAGTCACTCCATGAAGAGTATGCTTTGTGTCCCATAAACATAGCCACAAGTCCAATGCTTGTGTATCGTCAAGTTGGTGTCTAAATCAAATGATTTAAGTTGTTTCCTAAGAACCACATATGGAAAAAAACCTTAGTCTACATCCTCAGAGAAAAGAGCTGCTACTGCTTCTATACAAAGAGATCGAGAGTATAGAACACACACCACAATGTGTGAAGCAAAGAAAGAGAAGAACGAGAAATCTATCCAGATTTTAGGGTACAAACCCGAACATCTTCAAGCCAACGATTAGTGACTCAAACATGGTTGGAATGGCCTCAAACTTTGGTGACCTCATTCCTCACTTAGAACATGTCGATGCCTTAAGTTTGTTTGAGGATTGGTTGAGTGAAACATTGGATTTGAGAGATGTTTTGTCAATTCGGTACGCTATAATTATAGAATAGAGCAGTTTTGGTAGCCACATTGTTTGCACAGTCAAACCGTGTCCGTCTGAGCTGAATTTTGGTGAGCAGTTAGGGGACTCATGGATCTATATTTCTACCAAAATTCATGCACAATGGAGCAATAGTTTGTGAAATATGAACAGAAAACCGAAGAGTACAGAATCAGTAATTTCTTTGTGACTGCGATCATCCTTCGCATTCGAAAGTTGTGTTTGCAATTGATGCCAAGGTATGTAACGCGGTCAATAATTGTTGCTAGATAATCCTTTAGATGCCCTAAGGAAGACTCCTTGGACCCCTTTGTACCTTGTTCTTGGCCTCTTCTATCAACAATGTTTGAACAATCGAGGTGCTCTACGAGTCAATTTGTACCCTTGCAAATCGGAAGCAATTTGAAAGGTGTCAAACAACAGATTTCATATTGTGATTTGGAGATATTGACTGACATTAGAAATGAAGCCCAATGTCAAAAGTAGTTCCACAAAGATAGTTTTGATATAGTGCAAATCAACTCAACGTACTGAGCAACTGCACCTTGAAGGAGAATCATACTCAAAATTCATGGTAGTGAACTATTTCCCTAGTTTGAGGAAATACTTGCAACTTTTATTGTACTCTAGGCCTTGCTATCCATCATCCTTGGCAATGTTTTTCAATGCTACCTTGTCATTTGGTACCTTCCATGTGTTTTTACCCAAGAGGTTGCATCAAATTTAACCCAGATTCCTGTTGCCACTTAGATTCTAAGGTTCCCTTAGCTAATGAGCATCGAAATTGCTGGGTAGACAAAGCCAGCTATCACATTCATCTTCACTCAATAGACTTAGATAATATAGTGTTGTTATCAGAGAAAGAGCACTGCACACATGGAACATTATGTAGCTTTCCATCAGTTGACATCTAAGTGATTGCACCGCTACAACCAGCTTGGATATTGGTTAGCTAGCTTCTCATACCCTCAAAGGATGTTTACCCCATCTGTGATCTCATCCCTTATGAAAGGTTGTACTCAAGCTACTTTGGTAGAGAACTGCTTTTTGAACTTGTGAATGAACATGGAACCATTGTAATGAGTAGCTTTCAGAAGCTTGCAGTCTAGTGCAAAGTTCACATGGTCCATGCTATATTCACTAGGGAAATAGCGATTACGGGTAATTAGTTTATGCTCCGTAGTACTCTCTAGATTCTGAGAATGAAGTACTGTGCTATCTTGGATTCCTCCCAAAGTAACAATGCTTCATAGAAGCTAGCAAAGGAAATTCTTTAGACAAAACTTACTACGAAGAGCAAGTATCAAAAAGTGTCTAGACCAAATTAGCCTCTCTAATTCTCCGAAGTTAAGTAGCCTAAGGCTATCACTGATGTTGGAAACTGGTAATATGTCTCTCTTCCATAAAAGTCTTTCATCCTAAATCTCGGGACATGATTCCTTTAAGGGGGGAGGGCTGTAACACCCCAGGTGTTTGTCACCAGTTAAGCAATGGGTTTAAACTCAACCTGGCATGTTAAGTGGTGATGGAGATGTTAGGTCAAACATATGAAAATGAGCCACCACTTAAGCTTGGACCATGCACTATTGCTTACATGCTGCCTTTCTAAAAAAGTATGCTTGAGTAATGTTGGATGTACTTGTTTCATGTGTCTCATGTCAATATCCATATATATTGATCCATGGAAAAGTTTCATGAAGTTTGAAATCAAGAAGTCACATGAAATAATAAGTTATACCTTTGTTGGAATTGCACTATTAAGTGAATGGAAACATTGGTCATTAAAAGAACCTTGCAACCTTTCCCAAATGACTCTAGAGGAACTCTACCACAAAAGTTATGAAAGGTTCATGTCGAGCAAGCGGCCAGAAAATGCTTCAATAGATCAAAAATGATAATTTAAGTGTTACCATGATGCTACATTGACCTATGTTGACCAATTGCTTATAGTGCTTGCATGGAGTTGCACCTTAAATAAAAGTTGAAGTTTGAGTGGTGTAGAACAAACTTTGGTTTAGGACCAATAGCTAGCTCAGCTTGTAAGCAAGTCAAACCAAGCCCTCAAGTTGGAATCCATGGCTGTTTTGGAGCTCAAAAATTTGGCTAAGTCCCTAATGGACTGAAACTGAGTTTTCAGTTTTCATGTACCCTGCTTCATAGCCATGTATCTCTCCAACAAGGCTGAAATAGACTTTGACGCTTTAAGCAAAGTTAGAGATATCACGTAGCTCTACAACTTTCATTACTATGGATTGTGCCAAAACTAACTGGTTTAGGAGATATGGAGGGATGAAAAGCAGGGTTTAGTTGTATTTTTGCGGTAGTATTGAATTCTTCTAGTAATTGAAATAGGGCTGACATTGTGCACAGCGCTGTAGGCCGTGTGTTGCACTCTCTCGCCCTCACTGCTTGCATGCCCGCTAGCTCACCTCGGGCGTGTGCTAAAGACACGAAATGGACGCCGCTGTATCTCCACTTCCTCCCTCACTCGCTCCCTCGACCTCTGCTCTCTCCTCGCCCCGCTCTGTGTTGGGGCATGCGACCACCATGGCCACCATTGCCGAGCAGCAAAGCTCCAGCGGAGCCATTTCTGTTGCTCCGGTCCTCCTCCACTTGCTCGCACCTCGTCCTGCCTACCCCCACCACCAAGCGCACATGGTGTGCCTCTCCTTTGGGCGCCGTGCGCTGCCGTACATGGCGGCTGCTGTCTCCGCACGCACTGATGTCATGGCCAAGCTAGCCCGGGTCGCTGTGGCCGTGCTGTGCCCCTTGGCCAGCCACGTGGGATCCCCCAGGAGTGTGCGCATGCCCCCAGCACCGCCACTCGCCGTCGGTGAGCTTGACCATCCCGAGCCAGCCATCTTCCCCTGCTCTCCGTTGGGGAAGCTGAGAAGGACCACAGGCATGAATTAGAAGAAGTTTAAGGGCCTAAGTGTGAATCCTTGACTCATAGGAATAGTACCGAGCAGGGCTGATTCACTGATGTTTGATTTATGTTTTCTGTAGGGACCCCTATGCAAGATTTACATTCCTTTTCTTTTGATTTTGGCATAGTTGGATGATCATTTTGAAAATTCATAGTAATTAGTAGAAAAATCGTAAAATAGTAAATGATGACTTTTTGGAATCCTTGTGAAATTATCTATGCAGTATATCTATAATATGGCATGCTTTAGTTTAAATATATTGCTGTAAAAATAGATTTATGCAGTTAGGTTTTTGATACTAGTTGTGTCTTGTCTTTTTCATAACTGCAGTTGTTGTGCTCAAATAATTGTGAAAGTTTTGTGGAGTGCTACTAAGGTTATTCTTGATGGCTGGTAAAAATTTCAATATTTTAGGCTTGATAGTTTAAGATCTATAAAAATAACAAAATACCTATATTGCTTTGCTCCTATCCTGAATAGTCCTGTATGTTTGAATTAATTGGCTTAGTTCAGTTATGAATCATGACTTTATGATAATACATGAGTTGTAGTAATTTTATTAAGATTTTCAAAAAGCTAAATATCATGATTTTTTGTTAAGTAGATCTTTTGTTATACTTGCTTAAATCTCTGTGGCTGTTTCTACCCAAACCCAGAGAGGGTTCCCATGTTCTTATTGTGGGGCCTTCTTAATAGTAGAATTAGCTTTAGGTGTTTACAACAAAGTTGTTTAGAATTTGCTAATCGTTCTAAAAAGTCTAGAACCACATTTATTGAACATGTATAACTCCATTTATAGCTGTTTATAGTGGCATGTCAGTTTCTGTCCATGTTTTAGACAAAGATGCATTTATTGGATTAATTGGCCTTGTTATCTGTAGAAGCATCTTAAGATGATAATAAGAAAGTTGTAGATAACTACCTTAACCATCTTGTGTTAAATTTTCATAGCATTTGGCCAAATATTTTGTGAGTTATGACTGTTCTAAGTTGGTCATCAGAAATTGTAGTTCTCTGAAATTTCTGGACCAGATTTGATAAATATGACTGTTTGACCCTTTTAACTTGGGAATCATGCTGGGATGATTAAATATGAATTGTATACAATTTCATAAGGTTTCCAAATTGTCTTGTTTCATGTCATTTGGATTTGTAAATCTCCAGTTATGGTCAGTTTACTATGCTGCTGTATAGTCCCAGTTTGGCTGAAATATGAATGCTTGTGTGAATGCTTTGTAGCCTTGTTCTTGTTGATTGTTTAGGTGCTAGGTCCTTAACTGAAGATGAGAAATTGTATATTAGGTGGTCTAAACTTGGTAAGTTCAAGTGATTTGAATAGAACTTAAGCAAACTAATATGCCATGCTTGATGTACTTACTATCTCTATGTTGGACTTGATGTGAATAGCTTGCTCTCTAAGTACTCATGTCATGTGGTGTAGCCTTGTGCTTGTCTTGAATGTTTTTATGTGATGCATCTTTTATTACCATTCCTGGCATTCATGTACTTGCATCGTGTATTTCAATTAGGTATGCTAGATGAACCACGTGCCGGATGGGATGTTGGAGCCGAACCCGAGGAAGGTGCATGGTGAACCTATCCCAAAGATGGAAGGACTTAGCGAGTGTCTTCTAACAAACACTAACCTAGTGTTGGATTTTAGGCAAGCCTCAAAGCATTCTAAGTCTCCCATGTTTTTACAAATATCTTGAGTATCTTTTATTGTTGATGATGCATTAAGTATAGGAATTGGTTGGAACCAATTGTTGCATTATATCCTTACCTTGTCCAGATAAAATCCTATGAATCCTAATTAAGTGTAGGATCGAATGATGCTTAGCTATGCTTAGACCGGTAGAAGTCGGGTGATTTCCTGTCACCTGCGAGATGTAGGATGAGCTCTGGTCATGGTTGGTTATATTTGCTATCGTGGAAAAGAACCATGTGTTAATAATGAAAAGAGACCGGACGGGACGACGGTAGTGCAGCAACAAGGCATGGAGGTCTTGGGTGTGAATCTATCCCCGTCTGTGTCATTTAAGGACCGATTCACTGTACGTCCTCATGTCATGTTGAACGCAGCCTAACACTTAGCTGGCCAGATAAGTCGTTCCAACCATGAAGCCTAGTAGCTCGACTCAGGCCGAGATCATGAGCAGTTGGTCGCAATCTAGATGGCAGTAAGGATGTGCGGAGAGCCATTGGCGTAAGCCCAAGGGCGAGTTAAGTCACCGAGCACTCATGGCAGAGTGGTTCTCTAATTTTGCGGCACTGATCATACCCACGACTCTTGAATTGTACCAAAGGTGACTTGTTTGCGACCCTAATGGGGGAAGTAGGGTTTGTGTTAGGAATACTGCTCTAGCTAGATAGGAATCAATTTGAATCGTCGTCTCTCCCGGATAGTGAGAACTTGACTGAGCAGCGGCAACGTAGATTCACTAAATTTAAAGATATGGTTAAATGATGATGATGATGATGATAATGATAATGAGCCATGAAATACCTGATATGGTTATTATTGTTTGCAACTTAATCAAGTGATTGATTAGTACAGGTGCTAATATAGATGGTAGGAAATGGCTAAAAGTCATTGCTAGTACAAGTTAATAATGCTAATGATTACTCAAGCTTTTATGCAAAGAGGTTGTCCAGCAAGATCCACTGATAAAGCCTTGCATAATCCTTGGTGTCACTTTATTTCTGATTTATGATGGATAAGTCTAGCTAAGTACATTCGAGTACTCAGGGTTTATCCCACCATGTTGCAGATGAAGTCCTTGGCATGTCAAGATGGAGGCTAACCGCTGGTGGACTCGGTGATTCTATATTTACTTCTCATCTATATGCTTTTGTCTGAGGATGTCACTTATGCTACCAATGTATTTGGAACATATATTAATGTAATCTTTTGAAAGCTATGTTGTTTTCACTAATCAGTTTTGAAACCCAAACTTGTACTCTTATTTGTGAACCCATTTGTAATATTATTTCCGCTGTAACCCTGCGTATGTGATGTGTATTTGCTTAATCACACGATCTTGGTTGTGATGTTGATTTATCGAGGTCTTTCGAGACACTCGGTGGACTACCAAGTTTATATAAGTGAAAGTATGCGTGTGTCAATGTGTTAGCAGGGACAGCCGTACTTCATCTTGTATAAATTGGGCGGTTCTGTTACACTCAATTAACTGCTAAAATTGTAACGGTTACAGCTCCATTAACTGCTACTCTAGTTTGAGTTATATATATCTATGTGGTGCTACTATAAATTTACATGAGGTCGTACCATCAAAATTGTAAATGGTTGTTCAAGTTGCACTTTGGTATGAGTTGTGGACTTCACTGAAGGATCTTCATTGGATTATTTTCCTCTTTAGTTATCTCATTACTAAGGAAGCACTCAATGTACTGCACACTAACAAAATGGAGGAGGCCTCCAACAAGACGAACGCACTGGCCATCCTCATGGAGGATGTCATTTTTGAGATCCTCCACCACCACCCCACTCGCTCCTTGTTCTGCTACAAATGTGTCTATCACTCATAGAAACACCTCATCTCAGGCCCCAACAACCATAAGAAGTTGCCCTAGACTATGGCTAGCTTCTTCTACGACAGTGAGAACGGTAATCGAAACTTCACCAGCATCATCCATGGTGTACGCCCCCGCTACTTAGAATTCTTGCCCTTCAACACTGACAATGTAGCTCTCTTAGATTACTACAATGGCCTCATCCTATGTTGGTGCCTTGGGGTTGATGGATACCGCTATGTCGTCTACAATCCAATGACCTAGAAGTTTAAAATTCTACCACCTAGCACCCATGATGTTGGCCATGTTATTGGTGAGGCTCGCTTGGCGTTCGATCCAATAGTCTCCTCGCACTTCCATGTGATTGAATATGTGGATGTCAATGTTGTGTGCGCAGGTGTGGAGATCTACCCATCTCAAACTACAACATGGATCTATAAGGAATTTGAATGGGGCGAGCATCTGATGTGTCATTTTATAGACAACCAAGTGTGTTTCTTAACGGTTGTCTACACATTATGGGGCACTCTAGGGGTTACTCTATGATACTTGCTATGGATATGGATGGAAATGCATGGAGGAAAATTGATAGGCTAGATGGTCTTCACCACTCCATCCATCAAGCTCAGGGTCACTTGTGTGTATGTACTATTGATGGTCCCAATGATTCCAAGCTTTTAATCTAGATTCTTGAAGACTATGGTACTGATAATTGGACACTGAAGCATACAGTCACCACGTAGATCATGTTTAAAAGCATTAATATTAGATTTGGTTAACCAGATTTTGATGACGAGCACATACTGATCATAGATCACCCAGAATGGAATTTGATTTTCTTTGCTAGGGAGGATGAAACAATCATCACATATAACATGGACCACAAAAAAGTTCATGTCATCCCTGTCCATGTCTTTTGGTATGATAGACGTACCGTTAAAAAAGTTCATCTGCAGACCATACTATCTTTCTTATGTTCTCTTGTTCTTGGAGTCATTAGCAGAGTAGTAAATAAAGCTGCATTTAATGTATCTCTCTATCATGCATTTTAAATGGACCAATGTTTTTTGCTTGTCAATGGACATGTTAATTTCCTCAATGATGGATGTTGTCATCATTTCAGCTGAACTAGTGTGCAATCTTTGTTTTGTTTGCAAATTGAATTATTTGTTTGGTGTGCACATGTGTTATGGTGGTGTTACACCTCTCGTAGCTGTTTCATCCATTAATTCAGCTATAGTATAATGCTTATGTTGATTTCTAATGCCATGGGTACATGGGGTATGCTGATGAGGGCACTCCAAAATACACAAAAATGACACTTCAAAAGCACTACAATGCACCCACCATATTGTACTACTAGGCTATGCTACTATTAAGTTAGCCAAACCTAAAATCATAAATGACACAGTAACAAGCATCATAGGAAGACGAGAAAAACTACAGAGGATACTGTCAGACGCGTTCAAATGTAATGAGGTCAGACTTTCTTATGTGTGCAATAACATTAAAACACCAATGGCTCCTCTACTCTGCATTAGACTAAGACGAGACTTGCGGTTAGACTTTCTTACATGTGCAATAACATATCAACATGAATGGCTCCTCTGATCTACATTACACTGAGGTGAGACTTGCCCCTCGCTGCAAGGTTCTTGCAAGTTCAACAAAGATTGACAAAGACAACAAGGCAACAAAAAAACAAATAGAAACCAAACAACATGAGCTACACCACGCTCAACAAATTGTAAGTGCAAGACTTGCTCCTGGTGCTGAAATTGTAATCGTTGTCACATGTACCTTCTTTAGATTTGTTTCCTTTAGGGAGCCACCTAGGTATTCAAATTTACTGCACACGCAAGAAAGTCCCAGCATTGTAAATCTGACCGAGCCGGACACATCTCACGTTATACATGGAAACCTATTTCATACGAGTACTTTTGTTGAATCCCTTAAGGAAATAAATAAAATTGAAACAAAACAATAGAAAAGCAAAAGCAAAATCAATATTCTAGACTTGTTTAGATGAACTCCTCACTGCATGGTTCTTTCAAGTTCAACAAATTTTATCAAAGACACGAGTTGGCTTCAACAGAGATCAAAGGCACTCATGAATGTTTAGCATATTATAGATTAGATCAAAGACAACTAGAAAGAAATCTATAGTGAAAAGCAACCAACAGGGGCTACAAACCAGCTACAAAATGACCAAAGGACCTAAGTTACACCACGCTTAATAGAGTTTAACCCACCAAAGGCCTTGTTTGGATGCACATGTATTCATCTCAATCCACATGTGTTGAAGTCGATTGGAGTGGAATTAAATTAAATTCCATTCAATTCTACTCCAACACATGTGGATTGAGGTGGATACACACGCATCCAAACAAGGACTGATACAAAGTTCAACAAAAGTTAACACCAACATGCAAATAAGAGTTCACATATTTTGCAAGGGCGTCCCATAGATCAAACTTATTCATGACTACTAATACTACTGATATGTCCCATAGATCAAGGGTCAAGGTTGGCATGTAGGATCGTGTCCACATCCACCTTTAGTAAGATGGTGTTGGCGGCCGACTCAAAACTCTCTATTAGATCAGCGATGTCATCGTCCATTGAACGTGGCGGAAAACCCTGCTTCACCACTCTGAGGTTCACCGCTGTGCCAATCTAAAGCTAGGCAGCAGTAAGCACTAGGAAGCCCCCTGATGAACGGCTTCGATCACCATGGCTTGAATTTGGGCCGGCAGGGCTTGGAGGTGCTCCTATACTGCTAATAGATTTTCCACTCTTCCAATGAGGAAGGCCACATTACAGGCGGCTAGCATAGACATCTATAGGGTGTCAACCCACGTGCTCAGTACCACAACAAGGTTCATCATGTGTTGGGCCTACTACTAGGCAATAGGCAAGTCATCTTGCGCTTAGGAGGCCAGATTCTTGGAAGCTTGAAGTGCATCGCGCGTGGCATCCAACTCACTGCACAGCGTCTCGGCGTTCAGCCTGGTCGATGACAAATCCTCTTGGACCTCATGGTAATCCTTCAATAATTGATGGTACTCTACATCATCTAGGGATTCATGCTCTTTTGATGATTTTCCCACTTCAAAACCAGAGGGCTGTGTGGGGACATACGGGCTCAGCGGCAGCAAGCGGTGATGGGATGACTCTCTGACACCACAAGGGGAAAGCCCCAAGACCTAGGATGGTGCCACCATGGAGGAAGTGCTGCACAATGCAAGCTGAGTTCAAGCCCATATGGGATAAGGGGGAGAGCCATCTGATTGAGAAGGCAAATGACTTTTACCGAACTGAACAGCGTAGAATGGCATGGAATTGTGGGTGGCTGCCTCCATCAGGGGATGCCTTGCATGGTCACTTCTGAGCCCGACCATAGATGAAGAATCAGACACTGAGGCAAACAAGGCTCGAGATGCCATCATGCCCATGAACACCTCTTGAGATAGTAGGAAAATTCTAAATACTACTTAAATTAAACAACATGAACACAAATACTAGTGTGAGCATTGCTCGCATACTCTGGTTAAATGAAGGTAAACAACATGAAGAGCGGTGATGATCCACCTTGAAAGAGAGAACTGGCAGGTTAGAGAGCAGGCCGATGAGAGATCTGTCTGTCGATGGAGGATTGCCGGAGTTGAAGGCCTCCGGGGACTCCTCATCGACAAATGACCTCATCCACTACACCATGGTCCTGGCAGGAGGCGTCGGTGGTGCAGTATGGTGGAAGGCAAAGGCTTTAGGATGGAATTAGGAGCTCTAGAGAGAGAAGGCAATAGGTATAACCTTCCCACTCACCCCTTGTCTCGACTGTTGGTCGATCACCCCATGACTGAGACATTTATGTGGTGGGCGGTGGGGCTTCGCCCCATCACATCAATGTGATAGGCCGAGAGGCGACGTCCCCTGCTGCAACAGGCTACTAACGCCACCCACACACATGTGTCTACATGAGAATGTTGGAGCACATCATCCGGGTAGTCAAGATTTCAGACGGCCAGACCTTGTGTTATCCTATAAAGTATGAAGTTTCTAAATAAAAATAATCCTTGATGCATGGTTCTTGCAAGTTCAACAAATCTTTTCAAATACACAAAAATAAGATGAGTTGGGTTGAACACAGATCAAAGCCACTCATGACTACAACTACTACTGATACAAATGTTGTGACCGAGTGCACTCCATAGGTAATAGTTTTACTCATAGCTCTATACTGTATAGTGTCCAACAAGATCAAATGTGCCGTATTTGGACTTTCTTGTGAGCACAGTAAAATATGAGAGTGAAGCGAATGTGTCAAGAAAGCTAGACACTAGAAGTGATTTGAGAAAAGCATCTTTTGACATGCTTGAGACTTGAATGCCTGGTGCGGTTGTGATAGTCTTTTATGTACTTATTTGATTCCAATCTAAGTAGTCATAGTAGTTGAGGGGCAGACTATAGGCATGTTCGGCTTGGTCAGATTTACAATGCTCAGATATTTTACTGGTGTGCTTCACCTTGGGTGCTGTCACACTCCATCAAGAACCTCAAACAGTCATACCACAGAAGGCGTGTTCGACCAGAGATGTAGGAGTATTAACGTTCCCAAGTGTACACTAATGAAAACAGATCATGTCTCCTCTATTTACATCGATTAGACGATGTCAGTCTTGGTGCTAGTTTTTACTACATGTTAGCTCCTCCACTGATGCCCCAATAGTGTGTGCACTCCTTGCGTTTGTGATAACACTAGAAACATATAAAAAGAAAGCCCCCCCACCACCACCACCATGAGAGGAGAATGAGAATAGAGACATAATAGCAAGGATTCTTCAAGACTGTCAAGTTCCCTAGTTGGCACAGCAGGGCTGCAAGAAGACATGGTAGGACTGAGCCAGAGTGACCTGGAGTGCATGAAGATCCATCTTCCTCGATTGTATGCAGAAACATTGGTAAGCGCCCATTTTCTATGTGTTGAATCCAATCTGTTGGGGTTTGCCTTTGGGAATGAACTTGTCCCTCTATCTGGCTATGTTGACCGTTGTGCACGTAGAAACTGCTAGCTGCAATGGCCCAGGCCATCGGAGGTCATCAAAAACTCAAGCTTTGTCTGGATGATGAGCAAAGCCTGGCCTGGTGGAAGGTGGAGGTGTTCCCTGATGGCAGTCACTTGTACCTCCACTAGGGATGGAAGCACTTCACCCGCGCCCTCGACCTTCAAGATGGGTTCTCTCTTGTATTGCGGTATGATGGCTGGTCATAGATTAATGTCAAGGTCTTCAACCTTACCACCTGCCACAAGTAGTACCCGCATGACTTCGAGGCCAGCGGTAGTTAGGTCTCCCTACCCATCATAGAGCCAAGGAGTTTTGTAGTGATCCTAAAGAAGTACCACCTCAAAGTGAAGTATTTGGTGAGCACTCGCGTGAGACACAGAACATACCAATGATGTCGCAAGTTACCATTGTCCTCTTTGTCATCAGTTTTTTTTGTGCGAGGAAAAGAATGTGCCAGTGGACTTCGAGTGAGCGCATGATTACAAGCAATGGTGCATGGTCGAGCTACAGATGGCTGGGAAGTCCTAGTTCATGGGCTTGGAGAGGACCTACATGAATAAAGTATGGGTGGGGCGCCTTCTGCACTGACAACAACCTCAATGTCGGCGACACCTACTTCTTCAGCATGATCCACGAGGCCACCTGCAGCAATGACTGTAGCAGAACCGTCCAATTTATAAGAGCACAAGTACAAAAACGATCACCGAAACGATCAAATTCTTGCACTTGAGCCCATATAAACCTAGTAGTCAACTGAAAACCATGAAGGATTTCAAACCATCTTGCATACAACCAAGATCGTAGTAATTCAACATAACACATCACACGATATAATATTTCACCAATAGTTCATAGATAGATTACAACACATCAGAGTCATAGTTATTACAAACCAAGTCTTGTAAACTAGCGAAAGCAAATAGTTTAACTC
Organism: Miscanthus floridulus; assembly: GCF_019320115.1. Lineage (NCBI taxonomy): Eukaryota > Viridiplantae > Streptophyta > Magnoliopsida > Poales > Poaceae > Miscanthus > Miscanthus floridulus. Next base: position 18,769,325 of record NC_089590.1, read on the forward strand.
ACACACATGAGTTCAAGTACAAGTACTAGCCTGCTGATCACATCCCACAAAAGCATTTAGATAAGATAATAGAGATCATGCCCGTGATCTAGTCTTCGTCACCCGCTGGGTAGAGATAGTACTTACAGAAGCCCTGATAAAGGTCATCTATAACAAGAGGGGATAAACCCTGAGTACAAGAATGTACTCAGATAGACTTACCCATTGGAAACCAAAAATAATTAACACCAAAGATCATGCATAACTTAATTTAGTGGATCTGGCTGACACTTTCTTTATGCAGAAAAGCATAAGTAATAATGATCAACTCTTAACCTAAGCTAGCAGTGACTTTTAGCCATTAACCTGTCAGCTATATTAGCACCTGTACTAAGCAATCACTTGATTAAGATGCAAACATTATTAACCATAGCAGGTATAAACTATGGTAACATTATTATCATCCTCCATTTAACCATATCATTAAATTAAGTGAATCTATGTTGCCGCTGCTCAGTCAAGTTCTCACTATCCGGGAGAGACGGTGACTCAAATCGATTCCTATCTAGCTAGAGGGGTATTCCAAACACAAACCCTGCTTCCCCCATCAGGGTCGCAATCAAGTCACCTTTGGTACAACTCAGGAGAAAAAAAAAAGAAAAGTCATGGGTTCGGACAGCGCCACATTCTCAAGGGTGACACTCTGCCATGAAGTGCAGGACTTTTAAACACCTAACCCCATGGACTCATGCCAATATCCCCAAGCACCTCCTTACTTCCTCTAGAATGCACACGTCCCCTCTATTCCTGGCCTGAGTCGAACTACTAGGCTTCGTGGTCGGAACAACTTATCCGGCTAGCTAAGTGTTAGGCTACGTTCAACATGACATGAGGACGTACAGCATATTGGTCCTTAAACAACACATACGGAGTCACTATGTCCAACCCTACACAAGACTCCACCCGGTCTTAATTCATTATTAACATAGTTCTTTTCCACGATAGCAAATATAGCCAACCGTGACCCACCTCATCCTAAAGCTTGCAGGTGATAGGAAATCACCCGACTTCTACCGCACTAAGCATGGCTAAGCATTTAACCCATTCCTGAACTTAAATAGGATTCAAGTGTGATATCAGGACAAGGATAGATATATAATGTAACAATTGGTTCCAACCAATTCCTATACTTAATGCATCAGCAAGAATAAAAGATACTCAAGATATTTGTAAAAACATAGAAGACTTAATATGCTCCAGGGCTTGCCTTTTAGGAAAGAGGATGGGCGGTGGTCAGGGCACTCGGGCAACTCCTCCTCGGTGGCTGCTTCGTCGGTTGCCTAAACCTTGGGCTCCTCCTCCTAGCTCGCTCCCTCAAACTCCAGAAGCATCGCTCCCTCCGACACACCTATTGCATGTATGTGCAAGATAAATATCATGGATGCACATGAATGAAGTTAGGGATGCTTGGGGAATGCACATGCTTACTATAGTATACATATTCTAACTTAAGCTCTATTCAAATTACTTTAACTTACCAAGTTTAGACAACCTAATATACAATTGCTCATCTTTAGTTAAGGACCTAGCACCTGCACCTAAGCATTTTCTCAAGTTAGCCTAGCACCTAAACAATCAACAAGAACGATGCTATAAATCATTCACACCATCATTCATATTTCAGCAAAACTGGGAATATAACATAGCATAGTAAATTGACCATAACTAAAGATTTACAACTCCAAATGACATGTAACAAGATAATTTGGAAAGCTTATAAAATTGCCTAAAATTCATTTTTAGACCTCAAGTCATGATTCCAAAGTTTAGCAGGTCGAATTTACATAAACACATAATTAGGTCTAAACAAGACAGAGAGCAAGCAAAACTGTGATCCAACTTTGAATGACTGTAACTCCTAAACTACTAGGCCAAATGCCACCAAATTTTAACTGGAGCTATATACATAAGTTATCTACAACCTTTGTATTCACCACTTTCCTAGCAAACCAAATTATCATGGTGAACTTTGCAAAGTTTCCAGAACTATCCAGAAAGACATAATGCAAGAAAATAATTATTAACTTATGTTGCAAACACATAAATGGACACAACCAACTTTACTAGCTCATCACACATATCAAAAGAACACCAGAAAGTAAGGTGTGCCTTTCTTAATTTATTTAATTATTTAAGAGGAATAATAAACATATATGAAAATTGCACCATTTAATCTACAAAAATTACAGTAGGTGCTACATGTTCCAAGTAGGCTACTGTAAAAATTTCACCCAAAGTTACCAATAGAAACATCCTACACAAAAATAACAAGGAAGTGAGGCTGATTTTGGCCTAAATTAGAAACCCTATTGAAAAGTGTCAAACAACAGATTTCATATTTTTCTTAGCATGCTAAAGGAACCCGGGCAACCTCCAATAAATTTCACGGGCATTGGATTCATAGATTAATTATTAAAATTCACCCAAGGATCATCTAATGAAAAAGGGAAATTAATAACTAAAAAACTGTTCATGCAATGACTCTAAAATTTTTACCAGAGCTTCTACTTATCAAGAAGAGATTACCATCCAAATTTCATAATTTTCGGATCACAGGAACTCTAGATATGAGTTAAGCAAGTTTGCATCCATTTTAAAACACATTTCAAGTTACAATTTAATTCTTCCAAAAACCTTACTACAAGTGCTCATGCTATATTTTTACAATTTAATTCTTCCAAAAACCTTACTACAAAATTAGAACCACCTAATTTGGATCTACAAAACCCTAGTTATGAATTTTACAAAACAACATGAAATCTAGAAATAATTGAACTATCTTTAGGCCTTAAGCCACTGACAGCTAGGGTCCATGCCTCAGGCAGGCCCGCACGTCAGCGACGGCGAAAAACAGAGCACGGCGTGGGATGATGCAATCTCGCCAGCGGTGAGACTCTCCAGCAATGGCACCGGCGCAACCGTGATCCCAAGTCCTCCCAAACCTATTAAGCTAACTAGCTAGGCCTATCGTTGGAGCCAACGATGACTGCAGCGTTGATGGCAGCACAACGGAGCGGCTCGACGGCGAGACACCAACACTGGCCGTGATAGCTCGATCTACTACTATGATGAGCTCCTACATGCTATGGCAGAGCTAACGCACCCACCATCATGGCTAGAGACGGTTGGAGACGTCCTAGCCACGGTGTCGTGGCACGACGGTGATACTCCGACGAGGTCGTGCGCGACGCGGAGACCTTACCAAGCATAGCTAGTGAGCAATGCAGGCACGGTGGTGCGGTAGGAGTACGATGATGCTGCAGTGGTGGCAAAGGAACAACGAGATGCAAGCTAGCACCGGTAATGGTGTTGGTGAAGCTACTGCGGCTGATACGGAGCTACTGCAGGTGAGCGCTGAGGTAAAGGAGGAAGCAGTGGATGGAAATGTGAGCGTGAACGGTCACGGGTGAGTGTGGGGCTTGAGTTGGCACGTGGTAGCCCGATGTGGCCTGGCCGGTCATGACAGCGGTGACGCGCGGCGTACACGCGGCAGTCGAAGTCTGAAAACGGCCGGAAACTGTAGCTTGCCATCAAAGCCTTGATTCTAGCCTAACAACAAGAATTATCGACCTCCAATCTCTTAAACCGTGATGATCTAGCTCAGGGTGTAGTTGATAGAGTTGGAGATCTAGGTGAGGACTACAACTTTGCCAATTGGAGCTAGAGCCAGTTCATCCTGGTTAGGGATATACAAGGCTCCAAACATCAATACATGAAACTAAAAATCAGTTCCCAGACTTAGAAAATTTCTAAGTCTCCAACTAGCCCCCAAAACTGACTTGTGGGCCCTTTTTGAGCAAGTTTTGCACATTTTCATGAGATGGTCATAAAATAACTTTTGTTCCTTATAAAATTTCCTACAACTTTGCTTAAAGGTGCACAACCATGTAAACAATCTAAGCTATACTTGTTAAACAGTCAAACAAAGGAGCTCTACGGGTCAACACAAGTCAAACTATTACTTGGAAGCATAATTAGGCAATATGGTCAACATGAACATTGTTCCTAATGACATTCTAAGTGTAGCTAAGTTGTTTAAGAGGACATTTGACATGCATTTGCATAGACCACACATGAGCACACATAAATGCTAGCATAAAACCAAGCAATTTAAATAGAACTACACATGAAATGATAACATGCATCATGGTATGATTCTTATGAATGAGATGATGATGCACATGCTCATGTGATGCAAGTGTTTTAGTGCAACCATAACACGGAGGTGTTACAGCCTTCCCCCTTATAAAAATCTCATCCTGAGATTTGACAAGTGTACCATTATTGATAGAATTCCTTATAACCTTTCCTCAAATAATCTTCTCTTTCTCAAGTTGCATCGCGTTCACTACCCTAATTACTCCACATGACCTTGTAAAACTTGACCACCCGACTCCGAGTCACTCGCTCATGAGTGTTAATTACTCGGACCGGTTTTTCTTCAAAAGTCAAATCAGATTCTAACTTGATATCCCCTAGTGGGACTCTCTCTTCAGGGACATGAAGACATTTCTTCAACTAAGATACATGAAAGACATTGAAGATAGCACTCATCTCAGGAGGTAATTGGATCTTGTACGCTACCTTACCACTCTGTCCTATGATTTGAAATGGACCGACATCTCGGCGCAAGCTTTCACTTCACACCAAAGCGTTGGACACTCTTCAAGGGTGAGACTTTCAGATAAATGAAGTCTCTAACTTCGAACTCTATAGGTTTTCTATGGCGATCAGCATAACTTTTCTGCCTAGCTTGAGCTACGGCCATATGGGTTTGGATAGTATGGACTTGTTCTTTGGCTTCGTTAACAAAATCAATACCATAATATCTCCTTTCACTGGCTTCAATCCAATTCAGCGTGGTTCTACACTTCCGGCCGTACAAAGCTTCAAACGGTGCCATCTTGATACTCTCTTGATAGCTATTATTATAAGAGAATTCAGCTAGGGGCAACCATTTTTCCCATGAACCCATAGATGAGATGACACACTCTCAACATATCTTCTAAGATTTGGTTCACTCGCTCAGTTTGTCTAGAGGTTTGCGGATGATAGGCGGAGCTTCTTACTAACTTAGTTCCCAATAACCCATGCAAGTGCTCCCAAAAGTGAGCAGTGAACTGTGGCCCTCGATCAGAGAAAATAGTGTGAGGTACCCCATGAAGTCAGACTATCTAATTGAAGTACAACTCAGCATAGTCAGTTGGACGGAAGTCAGTGCGAACAAGACTAAAGTGTGCAGACTTGGTCAAACAGTCTACAATCACCCAAATGGAATTAAAATTCCTCTGAGTAGTAGGGAGTCCAACAATAAAAGCCATACTTATCTCCTCCCATTTCCAACCTAGAATAGAGAGTGGCTAAAGCAATCCAGCTTTTATGTGCATAGCTTTAACTCGACAACAAGTGTCACACCTAGCCACATAAGCGGCTATCTCTTTCTTCATCTTGGTCCACCAAAAATGAGGCTTCAAATCATGATACATTTTGCTACTACCAGGATGAATAGATAATTTAGAGGAATGTGCTTCGGATATGATTTGATTTCTAAGCTCTCTATCCTTTGGGACCACTAACCTATCCTTGAACCATAACACGTCATTCTCATCTACCCAAAAATGCTTGGTTTCTTGCTCTTTCATCTTGCGCTTGATGTGGAACATACCTGGATCTATCTTCTATAGCTCAATAATTCGACTCTACAGAGTACAACTGACAGTGATGTTGTAAAGGACTATAGGATGTAGGAGTTTTGACAAATGGAGGTCACTTTCAATCAAAGAGTGGCAATGAGATTTCCTGCTTAAGGCATCCACAATGATGTTTGCCTTGCTAGGATGATAGTGCACTAGGAGGTTATAATCCTTGATCAACTCGAGCCATCTTCTCTAACGCATATTCAACTTAGGTTGAGTGAAGATGTACTTAAGACTTTTATGATCAGTGTAGATGTGGCACACATTGTCAAGCAAATAATGTCTCTAGACCTTCAAAGCATGAACAACTGTAGCGAGTTCTAAGTCATGCGTAGGATAATTCACCTCATGCTTCTGAAGTTGGCGAGAGGTATAAGCAATGACTCGTCCTTCTTGCATAAGAACACCTCCTAAACCTATGCCAGATGCATCACAAAACACATCAAAAGGTTTCTCGATGTTCGGTTGCGCCAAAACTAGAGCCAAAGTTAGAAGGGTTCATAGGGTGTGAAAAGCCGCATCACACTCAAAAGTCTAGACAAACCTCGTGTCTTTTTTCAGCAACCGAGTCATAGGCTTGGCTATTTTAGAGAAATCCAGGATGAAGCGACGATAATAACTAGCCAACCCTAGAAAACTCTGAATCTCATGCACCAAGATTGGAGCCTTCCAGTCCAACACTTCTTGCACCTTGATGGGATCCACCATAATTCCACCATCGGACAACACATGTCCGAGAAAAGGTACCTCACGAAACCAAAATTCACACTTGCTAAACTTTGCATAAAGCTTGTGTTCACGCAATCTAGTGAGAACCACTCGCAAATGTTCAATGTGATATTCTTCATTCTCAAAATAGACCAAGATATCATCTATAAATACCACCACAAATTTGTCCAACTCGGGCATAAACATCGAATTCATCAAATACATGAAGTGTGCGGGGGCATTGGTCAATCCAAAAGACATAACAAGATACTCATAAAGACCGTATCTTGTAGAGAAGGCAGTTTTTGGAATATCCTTAGGCCGGATTTTGATTTGATGATAACCAGATCTCAAATCAATCTTGGAAAAGACTTTTGCTTTAGACAACTGATCAAATAAGATATCTATGTGTGGCAGAGGATACTTATTCTTGATTGTGACTGCATTCAAAGGCCTATAATCTACACACATGCACAGTGAGTGATCCTTCTTCTTCACAAAAATAGCCGGACACCCCCACGGAGATGAACTAGGATGGATAAGGCCTTTCTTTAGAAGTTCATTCAACTGGGTCTTAAGTTCGGCTAGTTTGTTGGGAGGCATTCTATAAGGTCTTCTAGATATGGGAGCTATACCAGGTAGCAACTCTATCTTGAACTCCACATCCCGATCCGAGGGCAATCCGAGCAAATCATCGGGAAAAACAAATGGAAAATCACACACTATAGGGATATCTGCAATAGCCTTTGCTTGCACTGCATTTGCCGCACAAGAGAGATTGATGTCCCTAGGTAGTTGCACTAGAAAACCTTCCTGATTACTAAGATCTCTGAGCATGACTACTCTAGTCGATGTATCAATAAGCACCCCATGACTGCTTATCCATTTCATTCCCAATATCACATCAATACCCAACCCCTATAAAACTACCAGATCCACCTAATAACTTTGTCCCTCTATCTCAAGTTGCACACCCCCGACAACTAGCTTTGTTGGGATATTACCACTAGCAGCCCTAATACAATAACCCTCACCCTCTACAGTGTATGTATTCTATTTAAACTTGGATGCAAATGTGGGGCTCATAAAAGAATGGGAAGCACCCAAATCAAATAGTATAACTACAGGGTGTTGATCAACCAGAAACTTACCAGCAGTGACTACCTCTCCTAACAGAATATCAGCAATATTAGTATAGTTCACCTACCCCTGGTGGCCACCTTGGTTGTTATTCTTCTTGGGATAAGGACACTTCCTTGCCCAGTGACCTGGCTTGTTGCAGTTCTAGCATGGCATGTTGTTTGGATGGACATTAGAGCTACCTTAAATAGTAGTGCCCTTTGGAAGAGCAACTGTAAAAGCCTTGTGAAATCTAGTCTTGCCTGGATTCTTCTTCAGTGGTGGGCGGAACTTAGCAGCTAATGCCGGAGGACGGAATGGAGCCTTAGATGTGACTGGAGCTTTGGACTGTGAGGCACACGCCTCGTAGGCTCTCTTGCGATTCTTAGAAGCAGCATAAATAGCATTGTTGTTTTCTTGAGATAAAGCATCACTAACAAACTCATTAAAGGTAGCACACTTACAATTTCTCATAGTCTTCATCAACTTGGGGCTAAGTCCCTGCTTGAAACTAGCGATCTTCTTGGCATCAGTGTCATCAAACCTAGTAGCATACCTTGCAAGGTTATTGAAAGCCTACAGGTATTCATTCAAGCTCTTGTTCCCCTATGTTAGCTTCATAAATTTAGTGTGCTTGATTGCCATGAGACCAGGAGGAATATAATTTCCCCTGAAAGCAGACTTGAACTGATCCCAAGTGATTTGGGCTTTAGCGGGCATAGTGGACCGATGATGACTCCACCAAATACCAGCTGGCCCATGTAGTTGGTGAGATGCATACTCAGTCTTCAGCACCTTAGTCAAGTGAAGCAGACATAATTTTCTGCTCGAGTGTGTTCAACCACTCATCAGCTTGGAGGGGCTCCTCTGCCTCCTTGAAGATCGGTGGTTTAGTGTTAAGGAAATCTTTGAAGTCGCTATACTGATTTGGTTCAGGTCCTTGCATGCACCACGGCCATCACAATTTGCAATCGTGCAGAGAGCATTTGCCATAGTGCGCTGTCCTTCAACCAGTATTGCCATCAATTCCATTGGTGTGGGTGGTGGTGGCGGTGGGAGATCATCATCATCACCAGCCACACTAGTAGCACGAGTGCGTGGCATCTACAATAATGCGCAACCAGCAATTATTGGTGATGTCAGCACATTGGAGAGGAATAATGTAATTATGCCAAACTGAATTTACTGGAGAGAATGTAAAATTCATGCAATAAAACAGAGGCAATAATTCATTCTCCAATCACCACATCATCAATAGATTACTAGCGCCATTCGCAGTGCATTCCAACATGACAAGTTTTAAAATTCACCAACTAAGATAAGCATCCCGAAGGGAGCGGATTAAGGTACATTACATGCCACGTTTGAATTAAAAGGTACTTCCAACGTCTACCCTAGTATAGAGTCCATTACACAATGGCGACAAAAGCTTAAACTAGTGAGACTTGCTAGCTAACTACTAGTTGAAGTGGTCACTGTCCACATCGGAGACGCCCTAGACTTCTTCAGGGTCATCCTCTTCTTCTTCATCGGCCTCAATCACTTGAGGTCCACCCACATTAGGATACCTTGGAATGGGCTAAGGAATAGGAAATAGGCGATTGTTTAGGTGATGGTATTCAACCTAAAGCTCCTCTAGCTGCTCTTGGAGCACATTCTCCCTTTGAAAAGCATTGTGGTTAGCCATGATCCATCACTAACGCCTTTCTTCTTCCAACTCTAGGGCTATGTCTCTATGATGGGTCACATGGTCCAACTCCTGTACTGCCTCATCACTCTCTATGGTGAGGTTCATAAGCTGGTTATGAAGCTCATCTCTCTCGTGTGCTGCTTGCCCCCACTGCTGCAGGCGATAATTTGCAATGCCCCGAATCTCATCTACCTCCAGCTGAGCATGCCCACATGCTTCTGCCCTATAGTGATACTTGGGAGCACGCAACCTAAACTTGCATTGGGCTACCATTACCTTGCTAGCTTCTTCTAATACACTAGAGAGGTTGTCCTGCCTGACTCGATAGAGCTTCAAGATGGCCATCATAGCACTCATTTCCACATTGTCGCTCTAAACACGTTCACCATGGCCTCGAACCAAGGCATGGCTAGCTTCTTGAGTCCACTCAGCAGCTATAGGAGCCACTCGGGGAATGGACGCAGCTGGTCCCCCCACCAATTCATCTCTGAAACTCTATGCTATGTCCATAAGCACATCAAGAGCAGCAACTTGCGCAGCTTCCCATGGGCTTTGCCCATCAGACTTGGTGCTCCACCCACGCCACAGCAGTCTCATGGGGTTCTACGGCACCACCAAGGCCACATTGTACCATGGCACATTACCAAATGGCACTGTCTGCACCCACATATAACGGGGTGCCTCCAAGTACCCAACTGAGCTTAGCACCCTCTAGAGCAAGGCAGGCGTACCAAACTAGTCCAAAAAGGTACTACTACAAGGAGGAAACACGGGCGCGGCCATCTGTATCAGAAGGATGCAACTCTCATGAGAGGATTATTTTTCAAGGTAGGCATAAGTAAGTTATAAGGGAGGGAGTAATGCAATATGAGTGACATGAGTGAATATGATGCATGCACATTCCGTACGTCAACACAAACCTAAGAAAAGTTAAGTTCTAGCAGAATATATGGTGGCATACACACATTCTCTTGAATAGCGGTAACTAGTCGATCTACACGGTGCATTATTAGCTTACCTACAAAAAATTTCATTGTAGCCCAACCCAACAAAATATAATGCTCACAATGAAAGAAGTAAACTAAGGTACTCTCCATATATACATCCCCGGATATATATACTTTGGTATCCAAAACTACATGAGAGATATACCCACAATTAAGTACCTTCATATGTACATGTATGCAACATATACATATTCCAGTAACCACAACTAACTCTCCCCTAGATTGACAGTTGGACGGTCTTGCCCTCATAGCTCACACTTACCTTAGTGTAGAGGCAATTGATCCATACATTACCATTCAAGCGAATGGCACCCTTGCAATAGCACGCCACATGGATGACAAAATAGAAACAACCACTTTCCCCCAAGTTAGTAATTATATAAGCCACCTAAAAGTCCTTATGTGGGCTACAAGGGATGTGATCACCAGCACACTATAAAATTTTAGATTTTGAAACACTTATATATAACTATAAGTTGGAAAATCATTTTCACAACAAAAGCTTTTGTTTTTAAATACCCGTATGACATGTTTAGTGTTGAATCTGGCTCCGATACCAGCTGTAGCAGAACCATCCAATTTATAAGAGCACAAGTACAAAAACGATCGCCGAAACGATCAAATTCTCGCACTTGAGCCCATATAAACCCGGTAGTCAACTGGAAACCATGAAGGATTTCAAACCAACTTGCATACAACCAAGATTGAAGTAATTCAACATAACACATCACACATTACAATACTTCACCAATAGTTCGCAGATAGATTACAACACATCGGAGTCATAGTTATTACAAACCAAGTCCGATAAAGTAGCGGAAGCAAATAGTTTAACTCACACACACAAGTTCAAATACAAGTACCAGCCTACCGATCACATCCCACAAAAGCATTCAGATAAGATAATAGAGATCATGCCCGTGATCTAGTCTTTGACACCCACCGGGTGGAGACAGTACTTACAGAAGCCCTAATAAATTAGGTCATCTGCAACAAGAGAGGATAAACCCTGAGTACGAGAATGTACTCAGCTAGACTTACCTGTTGGAAACCAAAAACAATTGACACCAAGGATCATGCATAGCTTAATTTAGTGGATCTGGCTGACATTTTCTTTTTGTGGAAAAGCATGAGTAATAATGATCAACTCTTAACTTGAGCTAGCAGTGACTTTTAGCCATTAACCTGTCTGCTATATTAGCACCTATACTAAGCAATCACTTGATTAAGATGCAAACATTATTAACCATAGTAGGTATAAATTGTGGCAACATTATTATCATCCTCTATTTAACCATATCATTAAATTAAGTGAATCTACATTGCCGCTGCTCAGTCAAGTTCTCACTATCCGAGAGAGACGGCGACTCAAATCGATTCCTATCTAGCTGGAGGGGTATTCCTAACACAAACCCTGCTTCCCCCATCAGGGTCGCAATCAAGTCACCTTTGGTACAACTCAAGAGAAAAAAAAAAGAAAAATCACAGGTCTGGACAGCGCCGCATTCTCAAGGGTGACACTCTTCTAGGAAGTGCAAGACTTTTAAACACCTAACCCCTTAGACTCACGCAAATGTCCCCAAGCACCTCCTTACTTCCTCTAGAATGTGCACGTCCCCTCAGTTCTCAGCCTGTGTCGAACTACTAGGCTTCGCGGTTGGAACGACTTATCTGGCCAGCTAAGTGTTAGCCTGTGTTCAACATGATATGAGGACGTACAATGTATCTGTCCTTAAATGACATAGATAGATTCAATATGTCCAACCCTACATAAGACTCTGCCCGGTCTTAATTCATTATTAACATGGTTCTTTTCCACGATAGCAAATATAGCCAACCGTGACCCACCTCATCCTAAAGCTCGCAGGTGACAGGAAATCACCCGACTTCTATGGCACTAAGCATGGCTAAGCATTTAACTCATTCTTGAACTTAAATAGGATTCAAGTGCGATATCAGGACAAGGATAGATATATAATGCAATAATTGGTTCCAACCAATTCCTATACTTAATGCATCAGCAACAATAAAAGATACTCAAGATATTTGTAAAAACATGGGAGACTTAATGTGCTCCGAGGCTTGCCTTTTAGGAAAGAGGATGGGCGGTGATCAGGGCACTCAGGCAACTCCTCGGCGACTGCTTCGTCGGTTGCTTGAATCTCGGGCTCCTCCTCCTGGCTTGCTCCCTCGAACTCTAGAAGCATCACTCCCTCCGGCACACCTATTGCATATATGCGCAAGATAAATATCATGGATGCACATAAACGAAGTTAGGGATGCTCGGGGAATGCACCTGCTTACTGCAGTACACATATTCTAACTTAAGCTCTATTCAAATTACTTTAACTTATCAAGTTTAGACAACCTAATATGCAATTGCTCATCTTCAGTTAAGGACCTAGCACCTGCACCTAAGCATTTTCTCAAGTTAGCCTAGCACCTAAACAATCAACAAGAACGATGCTACAAATCTTTCACACCATCATTCATATTTCAGAAAAACTGGGAATATAACGTAGCATAGTAAATTGACCATAACTGAAGATTTACAACTCCAAATGACATGCAACAAGACAATTTAGAAAGCTTATGAAATTTCCTAAAATTCATTTTCAGACCTTAAGGCATGATTCCAAAGTTTAGCAGGTCGAATTTACATAAACACATGATCAGGTCTAAACAAGACAGAGAGCAAGCAAAACTGTGATCCAACTTTGAATGACTGTAACTGCTAAACTTATGGGCCAAATGCCACCAAATTTTAACAGGAGCTAGATACATAAGTTATCTACAACCTTTGTATTCACCACATTACTAGCAAACCAAATTATCATGATGAACTTTGCAAAGTTCCCAGAACTGTCTAGAAAGACATAATGCAAGAAAATAATTATTAACTTATGTTGCAAACACATAAATGGACACAACCAACTTTACTAGCTCATCACACATATCAAAAGAACACCAGAAAGTAAGGTGTGCCTTTCTTAATTTATTTAATTATTTAAGAGGAATAATAAATATATATGAAAACTACTCCATTTAATCTACAAAAATTATAATAGGTACTATGTGCTAAAAGTAGGCTACTGTAAAAATTTCACCCAAAGTTACCAACAGAAACATCCTACACAAAAATAACAAGGCAGCGAGGCTGATTTTGGCGTAAACTAGAAACCCTATTGAAAAGTGTCAAACAATAGATTTCATATTTTTCTTATCATCCTAAAGGAACTAGGACAACCTCCAATAAATTTCATGGGCATTGGATTCATAGATTAATTATTAAAATTCACCCAAGGATCATCTAATGATAAAAGGGAAATTAATAACTCAAAAACTATTCATGCAATGACTCTAAAATTTTTACCAGAGCTTCTACTTATCAAGAAGAGATTACCATCCAAATTTCATCACTTTTGGATCACAGGAACTCTAGATATGAGTTAAGCAAGTTTGCATCCATTTAAAAACACATTTCAAGTTACAATTTAATTCTTCCAGAAACCTTACTACAAGTGCTCATGCTATATTTTTACTAAATACTACACTTCACCAAGATCCTAACAAAATTAGAACCACCCAATTTGGATCTACAAAACTTGAGTTTTGAATTTTACAAAATAGCATGAAATCTAGAAATAATTGAACTATCTTCAGTCCTTAAGCCACTAACAGCTGGGGTCCACGCCTCAGGTGGGCTCGCACATCAGCGACGGCAAAAAACAGAGCACAACGTGGGACGATGCAATCTCACCAGCGGGAAGACTCTTCGGCGATGGCACCGGCATGACCGTGAACCCTAAGTCCTCCTGAACCTATTAAGCTACCTAGCTACGCCTATCACTAGAGCGAACGACGACGGCGGCGTCGATGACGGCACGGCGGAGCGGCTCGACGGTGAGACGCCGACGCTAGCCATGATAGCTTGATCTACTACTACAATGAGCTCCTACATGCTATGGTGGAGCTAACGTACCCACCATCATGGCTAGAGACGGTCGGAGACATCCCGGCCATGATGTCGTGGCACGATGGAGATACTCTGGCGAGGCCATGCGCGATGCGGAGACCTTACCAAGCGTAGCTAGCGAGTAATGCAGGCACGGTGGTGTGGTAGGAGTACGATGATGCTATGGTGGTGGCGAAGGAATGGCGAGACGCGAGCTGGCGTCGGTGATGGCATCGGCGAAGCTGCTGCGGCTGCTGCGGGTGAGCACTGAGGCAAAGGAGGAAGCAATGGATGGAAATGTGAGTGTGGACGATCACGAGCGAGTGCGGGGCTTGAGTTGGTGCATGTCAGCCCGACGTGGCCTGGCCAGTCAGGCCAGCGGTGACGCACAGCGTACACGCGGCAGCTAAAGTCTGAAAACGGTTGGACACTGTAGCTTGCCATGAGAGCCTTGATTCCAGCCTGACAGTGAGAATTGTTGACCTCCAATTCTTAAACCATGATGATCTAGCTCATGGCATAGTTGATAAAGTTGGAGATCTAGGTGAGGACTATAACTTTGCCAATTGGAGCTAGAGCTGGTTCGGCCTGGTTAGGGAGATACAAGGCTCCAAACATCAATACATGAAACTAAAAATCAGTTCCCAAACTTAGAAAATTTCTAAGTCTCCAACTAGCCCCCAAAACTAACTTGTGGGCCCTTTTTGAGCATGTTCTGCACATTTCCATGAGATGGTCATAAAATAACTTTTGTTCCTCATAAAATTTCCTACAACTTTGCTTAAAGGTGCATAGCCATGCAAATAATCTAAGTTGTACTTTTTAAATAGTCAAACAAAGGAGCTTTAGGGGTCAACACAAGTCAAACTATTACTTAGAAGCATAATTTGGCAATATGGTCAACATGAACATTGTTCCTAATGACATTCTAAGTGTAGCTAAGTTGTTTAAGAGGACATTTGACATGCATTTGCATAGACCACACATGAGCACACACAAATGCTAGCATAAAACCAAGCAATTCAAATAGAAATACACACGAAATGATAACATGCATAATGGTATGATTCTTATGAATGAGATGATGATGCACATGCTCATGTGATGCAAGTGTTTTAGTGCAACCATAACACTAAGATGTTACAATGATGACAATGATGATTCGGAGGAGGAGCTAGAGGACGATGAAGCTAAGCTCAAGGTAGAGGTGCATGAGACAAATGGTGGATGGAGGCAGTGAACTCATCACAAGAGTTGACACGATCTGTATTTTGTCGTTTCATCAATACTATTATCCATCCTATCAAGATTTCTAAGTATTGGACTATCTTAGGCCCTATGTTGGATGAACTGCAACTAGTTAGCCATGGCTAAAAATTAGCCAATTAGTTGTTTTATTAGTCCATACTGGTTTGTATCGTGAACTAATTATTGGGTTCTATGGACTAGTTGGATGGCCCCTAATAGTTGCCATCATTGTATTTTGTTGTTCATTGACTCATAGTGATCTAGATCATCTATATTTCCTAGGGTCGGATTATCTTAGGCTCTAGAAAATTTCAACATCTATACGCCCATGTCCTCCAATCAGAAAGGGTGGACACCGTTAGTATACTACATATCAGAAAGAGAACCAAAAAGAGAGCTGCATGCAAAAGCAACCAATAGGGGCTAGACAGAGTTTAACCCACCTAATACAAAGTTCAACAAAAGTTAACACAGACATAGCGATTGCGTGGGTTAAACTCTGTTGAGCGTCATGTAGATCAGGTCCTTTGGTCATTTGGTAGCCATTTTCTAGCCCTTGTTGGTTGGTTTTGCCTGCTGGTTTCTTTCTGGCTCTCTTTTTGACCAGTAATATGGTAAATATGCATGATGGAATTCATCCAATCAAGTTTCACATCGATCTAATGCCTAACGGAGGAGCCACATAGCTATTCGAAGTTTACTGCACACATAAGAAAGTCTGAGCATTATAAATCTGATCGGGCCAGACATGTCTCATGTTATACAAGGAAACTTGTTTCATACTAGTACTTTCATTGAATCCCTAAGGCCTTGTTTGGATACACATGTATTCATCTCAATCCACTATATTTGAGGACAAATTTCAAATGCCAGAATACACTACATTTGAAATGAGTGAATTATAAGTTTCTTATTCCAATTTCCCATTTGAAAAATGGATTTCTTGGCAAAGCCTACCATCCTCACTGCAATATAGAGCCCTTCTTTCCCATCCATCTGCATAGCTGCAAATGCCACCTATGCACAAAAGATCACCACGCACCTGTGTCGGCGGTGGCAGTGATAACTTGCCCCACGTCATTCAGAGGACCACCTCGGTGGCCTAGAGGCAGCACAGCACACTCCCCTTGTTTCATAGCCACCTACTCATTGGTCTGCCATTGCCACCTATGATACTTCATTGCCCTCAACCCGTCTTATGTACCGCCTCATAGTGTCATCATCGCCGGCATCACCATTGTGCCTATAGAACAATAGGGCGACCAGATAGGCCACTAGATTGTGCCCGCCATCAGCAGCGCGGTGAGATCGTCGAGGCATGGTCAGGGGCTATGCTTTTCCAAGAATATGGTTTGTATCCTGGTGAGGAAGAAAGCCTCTAGGTTGCTGACTTGGGTCAGGCTAGCAAGGAGGGCTTCGTAGTCGATAGGGTCATCCCACATCCTCCAACGTCTAAACTGATCTAGTGCCAGATGCCAACCGATGGCGGGGTCACCATAGATGTAGCGCATGGACGAGTACGTCGCTCATTGGCTATGCAGGTAATCCATGGGCCGCTCTAAGGTCACAGCGAGGTGGCCTGTGATCACAATTTGCACCTTGGTAGGGAGCGTCGTGTAACAAAACCGTCTAATTTACAAGAGCACAAGTACAATAGCAATCACTAAAGCAATCAAACTATCATACTTGAGCCCATATAAACCTGATAGTTCAATGAAATCATGAAGGATCTCAAACCAACCAACATATAAACCAAGATCATACATGATTCAACATAACAAGTCACATGTTACATCACAGTTCACAAATGGTTCACAAGTATCCCACATACATCAGAGTTCACATAGTTATTACAAACCAAGTTCAAATAGTGGAAGCAAAGTAGTTTGATGTCAACATCACACTTAGTTCAAATACATGCCAGTACCACAGTCATTTCTAGCAAAAGCATAATAGAGAGGATGATTTAGGAGTACCATGCCCCATGGTTTAGTCCTCATCCATGGCAGGATGAAGAAAGTTCTTACAATACCCATGATACATCATATCATCTGCAATAAGAGGAATAAACCATGAGTACAAGAATGTACTCAGCTAGACTTACTCATCGTAAATCAGAAATAATATGATACAAAGGAGTATGCATGGCTTTATCGGTGGAGTTAGCTTGACAACATTTTGCATAAAAGCTTAAGTAACATAACTTGGAGATTTAATATCTTTAGCATCAAATTGAAAACCTATTCAATTAAGCATCTCTATATTAGCACCTATACTAGAGCAATCACGTGATTAAGCCAACAAGCATTAGTAACCATATCCGGTGTATTAATTTGAGCATCATCATAACCATCAAGTTTCATCAATTAATGCTACATTGTCGCTGCTCAGTCATGTTTTCACTATCCAAGAGAGACGGTGACTCAAATCGATTCCAACTAGCTAGGGAGTTATTCCTAACAAAAACACATACTTCCCCCATTGGGGTCGCGTAGGGTCACATTTGGTACAATTCAGGTACAGTTGTGGGTCCAATCAGCGCCGCACCCTAAGGGATACTACCAGTCTGCTAGGAAGTTTAGGCCCGGCCTACCCTTGGACACACACTACTGGCTCTCCACACATCCTTACTTCCTCTAGTGTGCGCACTTTCACTTATTGGGTCCCGGCCTGAGTTGAGCTACTCGGCTCCATAGTCGGAACGACTTATCTGGCCAACTAAGTGTTAGGCATGCGTTCAACATGACTTGAGGATGTATAGCGAATCAGTCCTTAGCCAACATAGACGGGGATAAGTAGGCACCAAGACCGCCATGCCTTGTTGCTTCTCTATCACAATCCCGCCCGGTCTCCTTTTATTCATCAACACATGGTTATTTCCACAATAACAATTATAGCCAATCGTGATTAGATATCTACCTATATCTTGCAAGTGACAAGAAATCACCTGACTTCTACCGGACTAAGCATGGCTTAGCATATATTCAATCCTAGACCTACAAAGGATTCAATATATATTTCTTTGGGTAAGGAAAATATATGCAACAGGTGTTTCTAATCAACTCCTATAACCTAATGCATCAAACATAAAGGACGCAAGTCATATTTGTACAAACACAGGAGGCTTATAATGCTTCGGGGCTTGCCTTTCAGAAATGAGGAAGGTTGGTGGTCAGGAAACTTAGGTAGATCTTCCACGTTGACTCCTTCTGCCTGAACATCCTGCTCCTGGGTTGCCTGCTGCTCCTCCTGACACTCGAGTTCGAACTTGAGTAGCATCACTCCTTCCAAGGAACCTATTGCATGCAAATGCACAAATGAGTATCATGAATGCATAAGAGATGAGATGACATGATAAAGTGTATATGCATGAGAATAGTTATTCGCAAGATGTATGATGCGTTTAACATTCATTGACCAAGTAGATGTATAACTTTCTTCTAGTTGATCTTTACTGAGTAGGTGCATATCTCTTCTATAGTACAAGAAACATACACTCACCAAGTTCTAGTAACCTAAGGTAAAGTTGTTCATCATTAGTAAGAGGCTTAGAACCTGCAGCTAACAACTAATCTCAATTAGCCTAAGCATCTACACAAGCATCACATAAGGCAAACAATTACAATTTGACTTAATCATTTCCTAGATTGTAAATAGCAGCTACTTATGTTGGCCATATCTAGAGTTCTACTCAACCAAATACTCTGACCTTGGTCTTTTTGGAAAGCTTATAAAACTTTCTACAACTTTCTTATAGTCATCTCAAGATGATTCAATGGCTATCAAGGTCAAACAAAGCAATTTCCTAGATCTATCCAGAAATTCCAGAGAATAGCATTTCTAGAGACTAGCTTCCAACAGCTATACCTCTCAAACCATTTAGCCTATTGCCATGAAAATTTGATACAAGCAAGATAAGTAAGTTATCTACAACTTTGTTATTGACAAGATTCACAACAAACATCATTTTAACCATGCAATTTACTTAACAACAGAAATTATCCAAAACAGTCACTATAATTGAATTATAGAGCAATTAATATTTCACTGCATACAAGCAATTAAATCTAGGCACAACCAATGGTACCAATAGTTCATAGACATCATATACACTTTAGAATGCATAATTGTAAAGCCCAAATAAATTATTTAAATGCCTTTATTAATTCATTTGGACACTAAGGTGAAATAAGGAACATATATCAAAAGTGCATAGTAAATTCTGAGAAAATTACAGTAGCCTACATATGACCAAAAAAGTCCACTATACAAATTTCATGCCATTTGGATAAGTATAGCCATCTCTACAAAAATGACAAGTTACATAGGCTTATTTTAGCAAAAATAGTTTAGCCTAGTGAAAAGTGTCAAACAATAGATTTCATATTTTTCTTACTTTCATCTTAGCACAATAACACTGTAAAAATTTGCATGATCATTAGTTATGTATTGTTACCCCATTTATTTTCATTAGAAACTAGCAATTAATCAAGGTTAAATAGGAAGACCATATTCCAAGTATACCTACTATAGGTTTAGTATTTTTCCTAGGTAGAGCATGTCAACACAAGACTAGTAAAATTAGAATGACAATTTTTGTACTTCCCTAGCTCAAGATATGCATTTTACAAGATGGAAACAAATTTAAAAGCACTTATCTAGCTCAATTTAATTCCTTGAGAAAATATCCCAAATAGTAGGTTTAATATTTTTATCAAATAGTACACTTCATAAAGAATCCAACAAAATTTGGATCCCTCAATTTGGACACTCCTAGCCCTATATATGAATTTTTGAAGTTTGCTACAAAATCTAGAATAATAAATAAAGAATATCTAATTTCAAATCGAGCTCAGCTGCTAGGTGCACCCAGTCTAGTGCACCCACTGCGACTGACAGTAGGGGACCACAGGTTAATGGTCCCACCCATCAGTCATACAGGAGCTGAGAACGGCGCTGACCGGTGAAAGCTCACCGATGGCGAGGTCTCTGGTGAAACCCTGGGCACCATCGTGTTCGTCTCATCAACCCGCACCTAGGGGTACCCCAGGTTGTGTCGGTGGCTCATCGGAGCAAGCTCACTAGCAAGCATGGCGGATGGCAGTGGTCATGCAGTGACGCGCTGGTCGTCTCCGACCGTGGTAGGCTCTAGCAAGGACGGTGCTACCTCTACGGTGACCTAGCACAGTTTTAGAGCAAGATCTGGCCACGATGGAGCATTGGGGGAGTCTGACCGCATGCATGGTGGCATGGTAGTGCCTAGCACACATGGTGGGGCTCTCTGTTCTGGCTAACCGATGGTGAGAGGTGGGTCTCCATTTTCGTGGTAGGAGCTAGCATTTGTGGCTATGCACAAACATCTTTGAGCAGGGGATGGCGAGACCTAGGGGCTATTGGCCATGGCAAGCTCGTGCTCACGGCTATGGCGGACATGCACGCTGTGGTCGCGTGTTCCTGCACCGATGCTGTAGTAGCGGTTAACTGGCCCCTGGCTTGAGCTAGACCTAACACTAGGCTTCCCAAAACGAGAGAAAGGAGAAGGTGAGAGGGCTCCGATGAGCATAGCCACGGTGAGCGCAAGCTCAACGGTGCTCCACTGAGGGTCGTGGCAACAAAAATGGCCATAGGCCTTTACCTTGGGCTCAAACTAAGGCGCTAATGGGTCAAGGATGTAGAGTGGGTCACGATGACATAGTGTGCACGAGCTATTGAGCAATGGCATGGCTACGGTGGTGCGCGAGCTCAGCGATGGCGCTACTTAGCTACCGAAGACAACGAGCGCGAGGCGAGGCAAAGAAGGAATGAGCGCAAGTGGGAGTGGAGCAGCAGGGGTGCGACCCTCTTGTCCGCGCGCTGGCCCGACCAGCCCAGCCATCGCCGGCGTACGGCCACCACATGGTGGCCATGGCCTGGCGCAGTCGGCCACTAAAGTCGTGCCATTCACGGTCATCAGAGCCCAACGCACACATCTGACAGAGCAACTTTGTGACCATGTAACTCCTAATCCGCGGTGAATCAGTGAAAATGGTATTAGTGAAAGTTGTAGAGCTATGTGAGATCTACAACTTTTCTTTAGGGAGTAACATCTAATTTGTCATGGTTAGCAAGTTACAAAGCTCCAAAGTGGTGCACTTGAAACTGAAATCAGCATTTTGGACTTAGCAAATTTTATGTCTAGAAACAACATTTTGTTGTTTCTTGTGAGCCCTATTTAACCATGTTAGGCACTAAATTAGCTCATGACCCTTAAATAAAGTTTATTCCACATAATATAAGCTACAACATTTATTAAGGGTGCACTACCATGCAAACAATCTATGCTATAGTTCAACTTTGGTCAAAGTAGGATCATGAAAATTGGAGTTTCTAGAATAACTATGACTTGGGGCTGTTTTGGTCCATGTCATGATTACCAAACTTGTTCCATGTACCATCCTAAGTGTGTCTAAGGTGGTTTAGTGATTAACATCAACCACTTGCATTAACAAGCTTGACCATAAAGCATACATATGTTGCAACAGATAATAACAAAGGTATGTTTCATATCTTTCATATGAATGTTTCATATGTTTATGCTCATATATGAACGAATGATGCTTATACTCATGCAATGCAAGTGCAAAAGTGCAAGCCTAACACCTAGAGTGTTACACGCCATCAGCAACATGATTGCCGCATGTGGACAGCGATGAGCCAAAGAGCTAGAGAGGCGGAGTGGTGTGACATATGTTGATTGTGGAGGAGGCAGGGGTGGCCATCGAGTGAGGGAAATAGTAGGAGTCAAACAATGGGAGTGAGATCATACTTTGTACATAGAGGGACGCTAGGGCTGGAACAGGCTTCTGATGCAAGCACACCATGTTCATCATTACTAATATCCTAGTAATGAATATTTTAGTTGGGTCGGACCTTTTGTCATCCAGTGAACTATATAGTGTAGTCCTATCCAAGCAGTCGTAGGCTCACAGTAGCCAAGGGGTAGCAACTAGCAAGAGATGGCCACATTACATGGTTTCATAGGTTCTGATCATTTGCACTCCCTCGGCTGTGTTTGAAGCTGCTGCTTCAGGATTCTTGCTTGCAGCCACAGATGGTGCAGCTCCTATTTGTAGCATAGCCAATCAGGAAAAAGTTCTACTCACAACTATACAAAAGTTACATGTCTAGCCCATTCAAATTTACACTGCTCAAACTATCAGGCGAGCATACAATTTACAAGAAATAGGTAAACGTCATTTTGTCTAATATACTAGAGGGACATGGTCAGGGAAAATTTGTGGTCGCTAGTTGTAGAGTACACATCCCTAGTATGGCGATTGATGCAATGCGCTCTTTTGGATGAGGGAAGTGGGGATGCTCCTTTCATATAGACCTTGCACAACTGACGAGAGTGAAGCGAATGAGGCAGGAAAGCTAGACACTAGAAGTGAATCAAGAAAAAGAGCTTTTAACCACCATGACATGCTTGATACTTGAATGCCTGGTGTGGTTGTGATAGGTCTTTTCTATACTTATTTCACTACAATGCAAGCAATCATAGTAGTCGAGGGGTAGACTGATTGCTACGACACTTTATACTATCCTACGATATCAAATACACAGCGGGCAGACTTTCTTACGTTCACAGTAAAAGTCAATGGCTATGGCTCATCCATTCTGCATTAGATCGAGGTAAGACTTGTCTAGATAGACTCCTTACTACATGGTTCTTTCAAGTTTAACAAATTTTATCAAAGAAAATTTCAACATCTATACACCCACATCCTCTGATCAGAAAGGGCAAACACAGTTAGTATATTACACATCAAAAAGAGAACCCCAAAACAAATCTACAGGCAAAAGCAACCAATATGGGCTAGAAACAAGTTACCAAATAACAAAAGGAATTGAGCTACACCACGCTCAATAGAGTTTAACAGACCTAATATGAAGTTCAACAAAAGTTAACACAGACATGCATGAAAATAATTAAGACTTCACATATTGTCATCCCATAGACCAAACCTAGTCATGACTTGTACTACTAATATGTCCCACATAACAATAGTCAAGGTAGTCATGCAGGATCTTGTCCATGTTCACCTTCGCTAAGACAGCATTGGCGGCTAGCACGACGCGCTTGAACAGATCATCAATCTAATCTTCGTCTTTCCGGTGCTAGTGGAAAAGCCTGATGTACCACCCAAACTTTCACCACTATGCCAAACTCAAGCTGAGTAGTGACCAGCACCGTGGTAGCCCCTTGATGGATGGCTTCAGATGCCATGGCCCAAATGCAGGCTGGTAGGGCTCGGAGGAGCTCCTCTGGTTTAGTGATTGGATCATCAGGTATCTGCACCTATAACGGGGTGTCACAGGTGGTAGTAGTGTCAACAAGTAGGTTCTAGACCTTCGCTTCAGCGCCATGGCCCGAATGCAGGCTGGTACAGCTCAGAGGAGCTAATTGTTGGGTGATGCCAAGTGCGGCACATGTGGAATTCAGCTCATAGCGCAGCTTGTCGGCGTCTAGGCTGGCCCCTGAGTACAAGTCTGTGACCTTGAGGTAAGCCTCCTTTAACTTAAAGTATTCTTCATGGTCTGATTATGCATCACCAAAAGACTATCCAGGGTCAAACGGGCCTTCATGGTCTGATGATGCATCACTAAAAGACTGTCCGAGGTCAGACGAGATCAGTGATGGTGTGCGGCAATGGGACATCTCTCTGCACAATGCAAGCCAAGTTTAATCCCATAGGATAAGGGGGAGAGTGATCTGATTGAGAAGGCAAATGACTCAATGAACTATTTAGAGCAGCATGGGATGAAATCGTCGCTAGTGGCTGCCCCGACCGGGGGATGGGTCCTAGGGCCACTTTTTGAGCATGACCATAGACGAAGAACCTAGCTCTAGGTCCAATGATCCTCGGGACGCCATCATGCCCACGTCCACCTGTTGAGAAAGTAGGCAATTTCCAAATACTTGTTAAATTAAGCAGCATGAACACAAATACTAGCGTAAGCATTGCTTGAAGACTCTAGCTAATTTAATGAAGAGAAACAACATGAACAGTGGTACACAAAAAAATCACCTCGTTAGGAGGAATTGGTGGTGGCCATGAGACCACACCCACGAGAGGTTCGTTTGTCGGTGGAGGATGGACGACGCTGAAGGCCATCAGGGACTCCCCCCTACCATGATCCATCATGTACTCTCCCATAACCTTCATCACCCATTGGTCTAGGTCATCCTCACGGATGGTGACCCTTGACTCGATTGTAGGGTGTGTTGGGCCTCAAAACTCCCACTAGGGGTGGTGCCTCATCTTCAAGGAGAGGGCCTAATGGCCGATGAAGTTATGGATCACCCTCATTCCTATCAGGCCCCAGTCCTTTAGGTCCTTGATCGCATCCAACAAGCTAGTCACATGGTGCTTGTAGACCTCTAGGGGCGGTAGTTCCTCCCATGACTCTGGGAGGTCACCACACAGCCGATCAGGAGAATAAGACGGTAGTGGCAGGCTCTCATTAGGGACATAGAGCCATGACTTTTACCACCCCAAGTCCATGGATGGGTAGTGGTCAAGGCTCAGGTACCTATGCTCCAATCTGGGATGAAGTTGGATCAAGGCCCTTCCCATCCAAGGAAGATAGACCCCTAGGCGCTGAGTGAACCACCCAGAATAAAGACATCCACAGCTTGTAACACCCTAGGTGTTTGTCACCAATTAAGCAATGGGTTTGAACTCAAATAGGACATGTTAAGTGGTGATGAAGGTGTCAAGATCAAATCTACAAGAGTGAGCTCCAACTTAAACATGGACAACTCACCCTTATTACATGTGGACCCATGTTAAGATTGTGCAAGAGTAAGGTTAAACATGCTCATTCCATGTACATTACATCAACATGCGTCCATCTAGACTAGTGGGAAAGTTTTATGAAGTTTGAAATCAAGAAGTCACATGAAATGATAAGTTATAATCTTTCTTGGATTGCTTTATTAAGTGAATGGAATTATAGATCATCAACCAAACCTTGCTACCATGCCCAAATGACTCTAATTGAGCTCTACAACAAAAGTCATGAAGGGTTCGTGTTGAGCACCTATCAAGAAAATACCTCAATTGGTCGAAAACCCTAATTCTAGGGTTAACAAGATGCTACTTTGACCAAGATGAAGAATTGGTTCATCTACCAGATATGAAGTTTGACTTTAATAAAAGTTGAAGTTTGAGTGGAATAGAACAAACTTTGTTTTTGGACAAGAGCTAGATCAACTTGGAACTAAGTCAAATCGAGTCTCAAACTTTGAGTCGGCAGCTATTTTCAGAACTTAGAATCTTTCTAAGTGTGGAATTCATTGTCATCGCCATTGGCATTTCGCGTTCTCATGATTTTATTAAGCAACGTGATCAGGTCCCAAAATAGAAGTTGGAGTATACACGATGGAGATGAGCATGTATAAAGATGGCACTCGTTGGACTTCGTTTTGACCATCAATTTGGGCTTTTTCTTCATTGCTGTCAACACATTGAAGCTATTATCTTGGAGATTAATTACCCACTAATCTGTTGCTCAAATGACTGGAGTGCCTTAATGAAAATGTAGAGCAGGCCGAGGTGAACAAACTTTGTTTTTGGCCGAATGTATGATTCGGCCCAGAAGCGGCCCAAATCGGCTCCCCACCTCGCCCACACCGACGTGCGCCAGGAGTCGGCAGAAGGTCGACGTGTAGCCCATGCAGTAGAGCATGCCCCACCATTGTTGCCTTAGGTGTTTATAACAAAGTTGTTTATAATTTTCTAAGTTTTCTAAAAAGTCTAGAAACACATTTATTGCACATGTACAACTCTAGTTATAGCTATTTAAAGTGGTATGTCAGTTTCTATCCATGTTTTTGATAGAGATGCAATTATTGAATTAATTGACCTTGTTAACTGTATAATCATCTTAAGACAATAAGAAACTTGTAGGTAGCTCTATAAGATTTTCAAAAAGTTATCATTCATGTTTGTTGGAGGTCTAGAACTCCAGTTATGCTTCACTGAATTTCCTATCAGTTTTCTGTACCACTACTGTTTGGACTGCATGTGCAGTTTTATTTGTGCAATTATTTTCATGATGTAAATGATGTTTTCTGTGGTTATAGTGAATAACAAAGTTGTAGATAACTTCATAATATATCTTGTGTTAAATTTGCATGACCATACACCTGATAATTTAGGAGCTATAGATTTTATAATTTCCCTATTAGGTTTTAAATACTCTCTGTATAGATCTTAATGATTATGTTCTTTGACCCAACTAATCTTTGAATAATGTTTTTTGAGATAATATAAGAAGTGTAGTGATTTTCATGAGCTTTCCAAATTGTTAAAGATCAATCCTTTTGGTGGTCTAAATCTCCAGTTATAAGCATATGAAGTTGCATGGCAGAATCTGTCCAAGTCTGGACAGAGGTGCTCAATTGTGCTTGATTGACCATGTTAATTGTGGAATCACCTTGTAATGATAATAAACACGTTTTGGATAATTTAATAAGATTTCTAGAAAGTTAAGGTTTATGCTTGTTTGATGTCTGTAACTCCAGTTATGCCTTTTTAAAACTACTACTACTTTTTGTTCTAGTTCTATGTAGATCTAAAACATTTGCATGTTTGACCCAATTAGCTTTGTAATAAACTTTTGGTGATAATCAAAATGTTGTAGGCAATTTCATTATCTTTCCAGAAAGTCTAGGATCACCTTCTTTGGATGTCTGGATCTCTAGTTATGGATAAAACAAGTGATTGTTGTCTTGCTATCCAGATTTCTATACATGTGCTAGGTGATTGCTTTAGCTTGCTCTTGTTTTGGCTTAACATGTTGGTTAGTTCTTGATCGATGCATGTGTGCAATATCTAAACTTAAGTTCACTTGTGTGCCATGCCTAATATGCCTGCTATCTCTTTATAATTGGTTGTGTGATGTTTAGTTAAATAACTCTAGCGCCTATGTCTTGCATGATCTTATATTTGCCTTGAATGCTATTATGTGATGCATCCTATATTACCATTCTTCATATTGATGCACTTGCATCTCATCTAGGTATGCTACATGAACCAAGTGAAGGACGTGATGTTGGAGCCAAACCCGAAGACGGTGTATGGTGGACCTATCTCAAAGATGGAAGGACTGGACAAGTGCTAGATCCCAGGCAAGCCCTAGAGCATTCTAAGCCTCCTATGTTATTACAAATATCACTTGAGTTCTTTATGTTTGATGCATTAGGTTATAAAAGTTGATTGGAACCGCTTGATGCATAGAACTACCTTGTATAGAAATATACCTTGAACCCTATATAGGTCTAGGATCGACTGTATGCTTAGCAATGCTTAGACCGGTAGAAGTCGGGTGATTTCCTATCACCTATGAGATATAGGTGGATACCAAACCACGATTGACTATATTTGCTATCGTGGAAATAACCCTGTATTAATAATAAATGGAGACCGGGTGGGATGTCGATAGAGAAGCAACAAGACATGGAAGTCTTGGGTGTGGATCTATCCCCGTCTATGTTATTTAAGGACCGATTTGTTGTACGTCCTCATGTCATGTTGAACACATGTCTATCACTTAGTTGGCCAGATAACTCATTTTGACCGTGAAGTCGAGTAGCTCAACTCTAGCCAGAGGGCCAGGAAGTGAAAGTGCGCACTCTAGTGGTAGTAAGGATGTGCGGGGAGCTATTGGCATAAGTCCAAAGGTGAGATTGATCACCTAGCAGAGTGGACTCCCTAAGAGTGCTGCACTGCTCGGAACCGCAAATTTGTTCTTGAGTTGTACCAAAGGTGACCCAAGGCAACCACTGATCAGGTTGATTGGGTGAGTGTTAGGAATAAATCCCCAGCTAGGTAGGAATCGATTTGAATCGTCGTCTCTCCCGGATAGTGAAAACTTGGCTAAGCAGCGGCAACGTAGATACACTTAATTGAACTTGATAGTTATAATGATGATGATGATGATGTTACAACATTATACCAGCTATGGTTACTATTGCCTATTACTAAATGATATTCCACATGTTTGGCATAGGTTAGTTGCTAATCTAGAGATGAATAGCTATAAGCAACTTGGTTACTAAATTGTAAAATGTATAGCTCAACTCTTGGCTTTTAGGCAAAATGTTGTCAAGCTAGCTGCACCTATAAAGCCATGCATATCTCATGGTTGTTGTTTCCAATTAAGTTCTCTCTTAGGGGCCTGAGCCTGTACATGTGGTTACTAGCCCTTGAACATTGCGCTATGAAGACTTTATCCATGCCTTTGCTTGACCTTAGGCCCAAGCTTAGTTCCCTTAAATGCTTGCATGTTTTGTGGTTGTCCTGCTCCTGTGTGGGAGGACCTTGCTCAAAAATCCTTGTTATACCTCATTGCTCCTTCTTCTACATATGATCTGGTGCAATGCTAATCGCTATCTACCCTGGCTTCGGAACCTTTTCCTCGCAGATCATGTCATTGCTGTATCAACTAAATCCCTAGTCAGTGCATTGGCTCTGTCCCTCGAATCTCATTTGTTTTATCTCCAACCCTTTCAAGTCTCTAGATATTTATCAGTCCTGATCTCATGTTGCTGCTTGGCAAGACCAAATCTTATGTTAATCTTTACCTGGTAATCACTTTGGTGGACACAAGGCGTATATGGAAATTAAGCAAGAGTCTCCTGCTCAGTTGTCTTCAGCAACTAGACTATGTTCTCTTGCGCTGTGTTTTGATCTTCTAGTCACCTCCTTGTTGACTCCTAACCTTGTGACTACCTTTGTTTGTTATTCCTTCTTTGCACAGTGCTTGCTCCTATGCAACCAAATTTGTACCATGTGAAAATTCTTGTGGGTTGTATGTTTAGTAATGGTGCCATGATTAGCGATCTATGGTGCCGTGACAAAACCAAGAGCCTCCTATGGGTGCACACACAAGGTTGTGCTGCTCCGCACGCATTGGTATTGAGGTTCCTAGTCATGATCCATTACAGAACTGCACCGATGTGTTATTTTCATGTATGCTCTTCCTTGGTTATCTTTCCTTATCTAATCGGAAGATCCTTATATTACACCAAAAGCAGTAGAGTTTTCTTTCTAAAGTCGTCCAAAGGACAACCTTTGAAGAACATGTCCCTAACATAAACATTAATAGACTACAAGATGTGGTAGACAAGTGACTCTACTTGGCTATCCCTATAATGACGTCGGTCATCTAGTGAGCAACTTATGTCACCCTCGTTGGATCAAAAGGGCACACAACACTTGAGGTTGAACAAGTTATCAGTCATGATGGTAAATGGACCAGGATATTATGTGTTGTAATAGGTCACCTGATACTCATGAGTTTCCTGTCCAAGTTCTCAATCTTTAGGTACATAAGGATCATGTAGACAAACCAACCTTCTTTGGTGTCGCCCCTTTTCTGCTGACTTCCAAGGTGACTGTCTCTTTGCACATCCACTACAATTGTTGCCATCAAAAAGAAGTTTTGAAGCTTTTATACGTTGTGAGGCAACTACTTGGTTACCAATAGGGAAGTTAGTCTCTAGCTAGGTAATAACTCTTTTGTAACTATGAAGGCTAGATCTCCCAGAACAATGTTAACCAAAGAAATAGCAAAGCCGGTCAGCGATGCCAGTACTGCTTTCTTCTCCAAGCCCGGTGTCATCAAGTCAATTCCATCTTGGACAATCACACAGGTAGTGCAAGATGCTGTATTAGCTAAGTAAAGAGCTAGAGGAAGCACATCCCTAGTTTCGGCCAGCATCATTATGTATATGGTGCTATCAAAGGATTTGTTCAAGACTCTATTGGAGGAAGTATAGAAGGATAATCAGTGATGTTCCCTTATCTTTGTAGGACTATCACTCCACGTGAAGTATGCATTGTGCCCTACAAGAACATCCCACCAGTTCAATGCTTATGCATAGTTGAGTTGGTGTCTAAACCCTAGCCTCCATCCTCGGTGAGAAATCTACCGCCGTCAGAAAAAGAGTTAAAGACTACGAACATACTTCCCAATGTGTAAATCAAAAGAAAAGAAGAATAGGAAATATGTCGAGATTTCATGGCACTAAACTAGTTATCTTTAAACCAGTGATTAGTGGCTCAAACATGGTTGAATTCACACCAAACTTGGTGATGTCATTCCTCGCTTAAGGTACTTTGATGTCTTAAGTTGGTTTGAGGATTGGTTGAGTAAAACATCAGATTTGAGAGATCTTTTGACAGTTCAATCCCAAAATTTTAGAACAAAGCAGTTTTGGTAGATGATTTGTTTGGATAGTCAAATAGTGTCCGTGAGCTGAATTTTGGTCAGTAGTTAAAGAACTCTTGGATCCAAATGCCTACCAAAATTTGGGCACAATGGAGCATTAGTTTGCAGGATATGAACTGATTACTGAGAGGTAGAGAATCTATGATTTCTCTGTTGACTACTATCATCCCTCATATTAGAAGGTTGTGTTTGTAGCTCAGGTCATGTTGGCAATGTGATGTTTGTTAATAATTTAGATGCCCTAGGGAAGACTCCTTGCACCCCTTTGTGCCTCGCTTTTGCACTATCATATCAACAATGCTTGAGCAGTCAAAGTGTTCTACAAGTCAATTTGTGCATTTGCGAGTCGAAAACAATTTGAAAAGTGCCAAACAATAGATTTTAGATTATGATTTTGAGTTGTTGATTGACATTAGAAAGGAAGCCTCAATGTCAAAAGTAGTCCAACCAGGCTAATTTTAAGATAGTGCAAGTCAACCCAACTTACTGCGCCACTGCACCATAAAGGCAAATTGTGCTCAACCTACTTAGTAGTGTACTGTTTTTCAAGTCAACGCATACCTGGAACTTTCATTAACCTTCAGACCTCGCTATCATCCTTCTTCTGTAATGTTTTCCAAGGCGAACTTGTCTTTTGGTACCTTCCATGTGTTTTACCCAAGATGTTTCATTAGATCCAACCCAGATAACTGTTGCCGCTTGGATATGAGGATTCCCTCAAATAATGATGTCGAAAATGATGGGTCCACAGTGATGTAGACTAGGCCCGATCTTTCAATAGGTATGATAGCGTCGATTGGTGGAGACTCGATGTTCACGATCTAGGCTTCGAACCAAGGCTGATTTGGACCCCACAACCGTTACACCACTACTCCATTGGTTATCAACCATGAGAACACAATTGACCTCTACAAGAAGGCTTTCCCACAAACGAATCGAGAACACAAGCAAGAACGGGATGAACGCAATCTGAAATTATAAATAGATATGAGGCTTATGATAATGAGAAGGAGTTTAAGTCTTTATTATAAAGGACTAATTGCCACAGGCGAACAAGATCAAGAACTAGGGCCCTGATTCACAGCAAGCAGCCTTGGCGGCACAGTTGTAGCAAAATGATGACTGTTTCACAAGGAAATTAAGAACTAAATAAAACCCAAACCCTAAGGAGAGCGACGGCTACTAATTATAGAGTCTTGGGCATCACCCCCCTAGACGTGCCCCCTAATGGGCCCAAACATGATACACGGTCCAACGGACCAAAAGACAGTGTCGTAGCACCCTGGTAGATTCTGGACGCTGACTTATTTCAATGATTCCCATTGATTCTGAAGATCTTTTGATGTGAGACCACTTGGATTGACTTCCTTATCAAATTAACTTTCCAACCATATGTGGATCATTGAAAACGGATTCTAGATGCGTCCTGGGTAACTAGTTTAAGGCAGACTGGTCTTGGAGGCCGAGGCAGACTCGAACTTGAGTTGCTTTGGGCCTCCACCTCGGGGACTCAAACTGAATTAGCCTTGGGCCTTCTTCTTGACTTGGACACCCTTGTTGACCTCCTACCCCTCCTAACCATGCACCAAACATGGTCATAAGCATGGGTGTCATGTCCTCATCATCCTCCCCTTCTTGACGAAAAGCCATCCTCGGCGTCGATTTTGTTTTGAAGTCGATCCTACACAACATAAGGACAAACGAGGTTTCCAAAATAATTGGAGTAGACAATGTTGTGCGAAAGAATATGACCACATGTCTAGGTTTGTAGCATGTCTTGTCCTACAAACATGTAGTTTGCTCGATTGAAATACACATGATATTTGCCAATACTATCCTACAAAAGATTAGTACTAACAAGAAACATATGCTCCCTTTCTTTGGATCCCACTTATGTTCGAAAAGCAAAACTAGAGAAATATGGCATAACAACAGTGTTGATTTTACTATCCTCTAGTTGATCATTACTTTGCACAACAAAAGGAGAATTCGGATTTGTACAAATGTAAACTTGTTGTATCAAATATTGTCCTTGGTTGTTATATTTGCCAAAAACATGATATGTATGTCTAGAGAACCAAGACAAATTAGCATATGCATAAAGCTTCTCCTCTAAAGAACTAAGATTACATGGAACATCAAATTCAGTGTAACCCAAAGTATTTAAAGAAGACAACAATTTCAGCTCATCAACTTCACTAGCATTATGAATAACAAGTCTATTTTTAGCATAAGTGCTCGATTTCAGCACACATATAGCATGATCATTCTTCAATGATTGCATGGGAATAACATAAATATCATCATGCAAGTCATCTTCATCACAAGAAACATCAAGCAAATCATCTTGTGACAAAGGTAAATCAAGCGAAGGCTCCACTAAAATTTGCTCTATCATAGCATGATCGATGGAAAAAATCAGCACATCAAGAGAACTCTCACCTTCTAGGAGTTTAGCATCATGGGCATTAACTTTGCTCTCATGTTTAGCAGGAGTAATAGTTGATGGTTCTGAATTTTCACATGAGGTTGTGAGCTCCTCATTTTCTTCCATGTCATCCTCTTGCTTATGTACATTATCCTACAAAAGGTTAGTCATAGCAAGTGGAATAACAATAGACTCTTCCTCTAAATAGTGCACCTCAGCATGTGAAGTCAAAATAGGAGGTGGATTAACAAAGGTTTCTGGCATTAGGAGTTTCATATCATTCCAAGTTTGAGGTTTATTAGAAGGATCTAAAGACTCCCATCAAGATAAAGCAGAATGTCACAGAACACTAGCTGCATTTTTTACCTTCCTCCTTGGACACATAAAGCGAGTAGCAAATATGTTATCTATCGCAATTTCCCACTCCATGTACTCATCAGCACCTATACCATCATAAGTCGGTGGATATGAACAACCTGTCATTGTTAGAATCAAACAAGAAAACACACAAGTATGTATTTTTCTATCAGCTACTATAGGATGTGGTCAAGGAGTAAAGACACACACTCTCAAGCATCTTACCACGGTCTTACAAGTGTTCTTACCAAAGCAACAGGCGGTGCAATCGGTCGGTGACTGTGATACCTTTGTAGCTTGAGTGTAACAGTTGCAAGGTGAACCTGTACTTGGTTAGAAAAAAGTGGAGCTTGGACAGGCATAATATAGTAGCAAGGAATAGCAATAATTTAATTCAGAAATTGCAAGATTTAAAAGTAGTCCCAAGCTAGTCTATGTCGCCAGCCTAGACTCATCCTGGACCTAGTTCAACAAGCAACAATATCTCAGCACAAGGACTAAACAGGATGCAAGCACTTCTGAATTTTTTTTCACCTTCCTTTTTTTCTTTCCTTTTTCTTTTGGTGCGGCTTTTTTTCTTTTTTTTTGCACCTCTTTGCCTTTTGCGTTACCATGTTTTTATCTTTTTTTTATAATAACAGAATGTGCCACAAGACAAGTGCTCGTAGATCTTCTACCTTCAATGCACCAAGCAGCAAATCTTCTTTTTTTTAGATGCACAAAACCTGCTAATCAGTCTAAAACACGCATGCGTGGCTGACATAAGCTATGGCAAAATCTAGACTTTCCTTTCTTGTGGAAAACGTGACTAAGAAGAACACAGGAACAAGCTATCCCAAATATCTAGACTTTCCTTTCTAAATCAATATCGCCCAAAGAAACAATGGGGATGGAACGTGACCATGCACAAGGATTATAGTTTCTGTCTCTCATGTAGAAGGAAATTCTCTCCCCTGTTTTTGTTTTGTTTTGTTTGTTGACCAAAGATAGGAAACAACACACCAAAAACACTAGAAAAATGAAGAGAATCAATCTAATGGACGTCACACAAGGAAAACAAAACCTGACACTAGAAATCAAGAACAAGACCTAAAATGACGAACACAACGACATAACAAGGGATGACCGTTCAATAAAGCAAACTAAAATTATAATATTGCAATGGCACAAAGGGGCTATAGGACAAGGAATATGTGGCAATATATATATTTTTTAGCTTTTTATGGACTCTAAGTAAAGCAAAAATAGTAACAATATAAAGGGGAAAACAAAGTTATACCTAACAGGCAACAAGGTCTCTAATACCACTTGATGTAGACTAGGTCCAATCTTCCGATAGGTATGATAGCGTCGATTGGTGGAGACTCGATGTTCATGATCTAGGCTTCGAACCAAGGCTGATTTGGACCCCCGCAACCATTACACCACTGCTCCATTGGTTATCAACCATGCGAACGCGATTAACCTCGCCGAGAAGGCTTTCCTGCAAGCGAATCGAGAACACAAACAAGAACAAGATGAACGCAATTTGAAATTCCAAATAAATATGAGGCTTATGATAATGACAAGGAGTTCAAGTCTTTATTCAAAAGGACTAATCGCCACAGGTGAACAAGATCAAGAACTGGGGCCTTGGTTCATAGCAAGCAGCCTTGGCGGCATAGTTGCAGCAAAATGATGACCGTTTCACAAGGAAATCAAGAACTAAACAAAATCCAAACCCTAAGGAGAGCGACGGCCGCTAATTATAGAGTCTTGGGCGTCACCCCCATGGACATGCTCCCTAATGAGCCCAAACATGATACACAGTCCAATGGACCAAAAGATGGTGTCGCAGCACCCTGGTAGATTCTGGACGCTAAATTATTTTGACAATTCCTGTTGATTCTGAAGGTCTTTTGATGTGAGACTACTTGGATTGGCATCCTTATCAAATTATCTTTCCAACCATATGTGGATCATTGAAAACGGATTCCAGATGCGTCCTGGGTGACCAGTTTAAGGCAGACTGGTCCAAGAGGCCGAGGCAGACTCGAACTTGAGTTCCTTTGGGCCTCCACCTCGGGGACTCAAACTGAATTAGCCTTGGGCCTCCTTCTTGACTTGGACACTCTTGCTGGGCTCCTACCCCTCCTAACCATGTGCCAAACATGGTCGTAAGCATGGGTGTCATGTCCTCATCACACAGAGTCAGCTATCACATTCACCGCTCACTCAATGGACTCAGACAATATAGTGTTATCATTAGAGAAAGAGAACTACACACATGGAACATTATGTAGTTTTCCATCAGTTGGCATCTGAGTGATTGAATGGTTACGACTGGCATAGATATTGTCTGTTGGTTACTCAGTTTCTCACAACCTCAGAGGATGCTTACCCTGTCTGTGATCTCATCGCTTATTAAAGGTTGTACTCAAGCTACTTTGGTAGATAACTACTTTTTGAACTTTGTAAATGAACATGGAACAATTGTAATGAGTAGCTTTTAGAAGCTTGCAGTCTAATGCAAAGTTCACATGGTCCATGCTATATTCACTATGGAACTAGATATTATGGGTAAGTAGTTTATGCTCCATAGTACTTTTCGTATCCTGAGAACAAAGTGCTATGCTGTCTTGGAATCCTCCCAAAATAACAATGCTTCATAGAAGCTAGTGAAGGAAATTCTTTAGACAAAACATACTACAAAGAGCAAGTATCAGAAAGTGTCTTGACAAAATTAGCCTCTCTGATACTCCAAAGTTAAGTAGCCTAAGGATATCACTAATGTTGGAAAATGGATGACATGCTTCTCTCCCCTTAAAAGTCTTTCGCACCGAATCTCAAGGCGAGATTCTCATAAGGGGAGGGTTGTAACACCTCAGGTGTTTGTCACCAGTTAAGCAATGGGTTTGAACTCAAACAGGACATGTTAAGTGGTGATGAAGGTGTCAAGATCAAATCTACAAGAGTGAGCTCCAACTTAAACTTGGACAACACACCCTTATTACATGTGGACCCTTGTTAAGATTATGCAAGAGTAAGGTCAAACATGCTTGTTCCATGTACATTACATCAACATGCATCCATCTAGACCAGTGGGAAAGTTTCATGAAGTTTGGAATCAAGAAGTCATGTGAAATGATAAGTTATAATCTTTCTTGGATTGCTTTATTAAATGAATGGAATTATAGATCGTCAACCAAACCTTTCTACCATGCCCAAATGACTCTAATTGAGCTCTACAACAAAAGTCATGAAGGGTTCGTGTTGAGCACCTGTCAAGAAAAGGCCTCAATTGTTCAAAAACCATAATTTTAGGGTTAACGAGATGCTACTTTGACCAAGATGAAGAATTGGTTCATGTACCAGATATGAAGTTTGACCTTTAATAAAAGTTGAAGTTTGAGTGCAGTAGAACAAACTTTGTTTTTGGACCAAGAGCCAGATCAACTTGGAACTAAGTCAAATCAAGGCTCAAACTTTGAGTCGGCAGTTGTTTTTAGTACTTCGAATTTTTCTAAGTCTAGAATTCATTGTCATCGCCATTGGCATCTCGCATTCTCATGATTTTGTTAAGCAACGTGATTGGGTCCCAAAATAA
This sequence comes from Miscanthus floridulus, assembly GCF_019320115.1. NCBI lineage: Eukaryota > Viridiplantae > Streptophyta > Magnoliopsida > Poales > Poaceae > Miscanthus > Miscanthus floridulus. The sequence goes on from NC_089590.1 coordinate 18,806,437, forward strand.
AAGTTGGAGTATACATGATGGAGATGAGCATGTATAAAGATGGCACTCGTTGGACTTCGTTTTGACCATCAATTTGGGCTTTTTGTTCATCGCTGCCAATGCGCTAATGCTATTATCTTGGAGATTAATTACCCATTGATCTATTGCTCAAATGACTAGAGTGCCTTAATGAAAAATATAGAGAAGGCCAAGGTGAACAAACTTCATTTTTGGCCCAATGTCTGATTTAGCCCGGGAGCAGCCCAAATTGGCTCCCCACCTCATCCACACCAACACGCGCTAGATGTTCGGCATAAGGTTGACGCGTCGCCCATACAGCAGAGCACGCCCCACCAATGCTGCCATGCATCCCACCACTACACCACGCGTCCCTGTTGCTCCCTCTCGTGTTTGGAGAAGCTCGGCTCCCTCCACGCTCGCTCAACGCTCTCCCTCACTCGACCCTTCTCGCTCTCCCTCACCGTAACGTCGTGCGTGGCCGCGTGCACCAGGGCCAGCTGGTTGAGCTCACCACCACTACGTCCCTGCTATCTCCAGGCTCCCTCGTGTCCTACCACATGTGCCATCACCTTTGCCATCGTGCGCCGCCCCACCTGTGCCCCTTTTCCGATCACCACGGCCGCCGTAGTGCCGTGACCACCAGAGCAGCCGTCGGTGTCCCGCCTGCTCACGCGGCCAGTAGGCCACAGGCCACCTCTGGCCATGTTGTAGTCACTTGGAGGCGTGCCTAGATCCACCTTAGCTAGAGCCTATAGTAGCACGCCGCCGGCGCCAGCTCAGCCAGCCGGAGCCGTGAGCCGGCCAACCTCCCTGCGCTGCCGACAAGAGGAAAGAGAAGGGGGACCACGCACGTGAATATGATGTTTTCCAGGGGGTTAAGTGAAGGACATGTGACTTCGATCAATTTGAATAGTGCTAAAAAGGACCGGTCCGCTAGCGTTCAATTTGTGTTGTCTGTAGGGACCCCGATGCACGATTTACATTTCTTTTCTTTGATTTTTGTAGGTTTGAATGATGAACTTTGGAAAATCGTAGTAAATTGTAGAAAAATCCACAAATAGCAAATGAGGACTTTTTGGAATCCTTGTGAAATTTTATATGCAGTAGATCTATAATAGTGTATGATTTAGTTCAAAGTGTTTGTTGTAAAAATCAATTTATGAAGTTTGGTTTTTAATACTAGTTGTGTCTTGTCTTTTTCATAGCTATAGTTGTTGTGCTAAAATAAATGTGAAATTTTTATGGAGTGCTACTAAGGTGATGGTTGATGTCTGCTCAAAATTTTAGGAGGTTAGGTTTGATGGTTTAAGAGTTATAAAAACAACAAATGCCCTATGTTGCTTTGCTCCTATTCTAAATAGGCCTACATGTTTGAATTAATTGGCTTAGTTAAGTTATGAATCACTCCTTGATGACAATAAAGGAGTTGTAGTAATTTTCTTAAGATTTCCAAAAAGCTAAATAGCTTAATTTTTGGTTAAGTAGATTTTTAGTTATTGTTGCTTAAATTTCTATGGTTGTTTCTGCCCAAACCCAGACAGGATTGCTTGTTGGTAATGCGTGGCCTTGTTAGTAGCAGAATTAGCTTTAGGTGTTTATAACAAAGTTGTTTAGAATTTGCTAAGTTTTCTAAAAAGTCTAGAACCACATTTATTGGACATGTAGAACTCTTGGTATAGCTGTTTAAAGTGGTATGTTAGTTTCTATCCATGTTTTTGATAGAGATGCAATTATTGAATTAATTGACCTTGTTAATTGTAGAATCATCTTAAGATGATAATAATAAAGTTGTAGGTAGCTCTATAAGATTTTCAAAAAGTTATGATTCATGTTTGTTGGAGGTCCAGAACTCCAATATGCTTCGCTGAAATTCCTATCAGTTTTCTGTACCACTGCTGTTTGGACTGCATGTGTAGTTTTATTTGTGCAATTATTTTCATGATGTAAATGACGTTTTTTGTGGTTGTAGTGAATAACAAAGTTGTATTTAACTTAATAATATATCTTGTGTTAAATTATCATGACCATAGGCTTGATAATTTAGGAGCTATAGATTTTATAATTTCCCTATTAGGTTTTGCATGCTCTTTGTACAGATCAGAATGATTGTTTCTTTGACCCAACTAAGCATTGAATAATGTCTTGGAGATAATATAATAAGTGTAGTTATTTTCATGAGCTTTCCAAATTGTTAAAGATCACTCCTTTTGGTGGTCTAAATATCCAGTTATAAGCCTATGAAGTTGCATAGCAGAATCTATCCAAGTCTGGACAGAGGTGCTTAATTGTGCTTGATTGACCTTGTTAATTGTGGAATCACCTTGTGATCATAGTAACATGTTTTGGATAATTTAATAAGATTTCTAGAAAGTTAAGGTTTATGCTTGTTTGATGTCTGTAACTCCAGTTATGCCTTTTTGAAACTACTACTACTTTTCTGTCCTAGTTTTGTGCAGATCTGAAACATTGGCATGTTTAACCTAGTTAGCTTTGTAATAAGCTTTTGGTGATATTAAAAATATTGTAGGCAATTTCATTAGCTTTCTAGAAAGTCTAGGATCACCTTGTTTGGATGTCTAGATCTCTAGTTATGGATAAAACAAGTGACTGTTGTGCTCCTAATAGTCTTAGGTGTGTGGCCTTGTTAATAGCAGAATTAGCCTTAGGTGTTTATAACAAAGTTGTTTATAATTTTATAAGTTTTCTAAAAAGTCTAGAAACACATTTATTGCACATGTACAACTCTAGTTATAGCTGTTTAAAGTGGTATGTCAGTTTCTATCCATGTTTTTGATAGAGATGCAATTATTGAATTAATTGACCTTGTTAACTGTATAATCATCTTAAGATAATAAGAAACTTGTAGGCAGCTCTATAAGATTTTCAAAAAGTTATGATTCATGTTTGTTGGAGGTCTAGAACTCCAGTTATGCTTCACTAAATTTCCTATCAGTTTTCTGTACCACTGTTGTTTGGACTGCATGTGCAGTTTTATTTGTGCAATTATTTTCATGATGTAAATGATGTTTTCTGTGGTTGTAGTGAATAACAAAGTTGTAGATAACTTCATAATATATCTTGTGTTAAATTTGCATGACCATACACCTGATAATTTAGGAGCTATAGATTTTATAATTTCCCTATCAGGTTTTAAATACTCTCTGTATAGATCTTAATGATTATGTTCTTTGACCCAACTAAGCTTTGAATAATGTTTTCAAGATAATATAAGAAGTGTAGTGATTTTCATGAGTTTTCCAAATTGTTAAAGATCACTCCTTTTGGTGGTCTAAATCTCTAGTTATAAGCATATGAAGTTGCATGGCAGAATCTGTCCAAGTCTGGACAGAGGTGCTCTATTGTGCTTGATTGACCATGTTAATTGTGGAATCACCTTGTAATGATAATAAACATATTTTGGATAATTTAATAAGATTTCTAGAAAGTTAAGGTTTATGCTTGTTTGATGTCTGTAACTCCAGTTATGCCTTTTTAAAACTACTACTACTTTTCCGTTCTAGTTCTGTGCAGATCTAAAACATTTGCATGTTTGACCCAGTTAGCTTTGTAATAAACTTTTGGTGATAATCAAAATGTTGTAGGAAATTTCATTAGCTTTCCAGAAAGTCTAGGATCACCTTCTTTGGATGTTTGGATCTCCAGTTATGGATAAAACAAGTGACTGTTGTGCTGCTATCCAGATTTCTATACATGTGCTAGGTGATTGCTTTAGCTTCCTCTTGTTTTGGCTTAACATGTTGGTTAGTTCTTGATCGATGAATGTGTGCAATATCTGAACTTAAGTTCACTTGTGTGCCATGCCTAATATGCATGCTATCCCTTTTATAATTGGTTGTGTGATGTTTAGTTAAATAACTCTAGGGCGTATGTCTTGCATGATCTTATATTTGCCTTGAATGCTATAATGTGATGCATCCTATATTACCATTATTCATATTGATGCACTTACATCTCATATAGGTATGCTAGATGAACCAAGTGAACGATGTGATGTTGGAGCCGAACCTAAAGATGGTGTATGGTGGACCTATCCTGAAGATGGAAGGACTGGACAAGTGCTAGGATGGGAGATACTCGCCAAGCGAGTGTCATCTAACAAACACTAACATAGTGTTGGATCCCAGGCAAGCTCCAGAGCATTCTAAGCCTCCTATGTTTAACAAATATCACTTGAGTTCTTTATGTTTTATGCATTAGGTGATAAAAGTTGATTGGAACCACTTGATGCATAGAACTACCTTGTCCAGAAATATATCTTGAACCTTATGTACGTCCAGGATCGACTGTATGCTTAGCAATTCTTAGACCGGTAGAAGTTAGGTGATTTCCTATCACCAACGAGATATAGATGGATACCAAAGCACCGTTGGCTATATTTGTCAATAGAGAAGCAACAAGACATGGAGGTCTTGGGTGTGGATCTATCCCTATCAGTGTTGTTTAAGGACCGATTCCCTGTACATCCTCATGTCATGTTGAACGCATGCCTATCACTTAGTTGGCTGAATAACTCATTCCAACCACGAAGCCGAGTAGCTCAACTTAGGCCAGAGGGCCAATAAGTGAAAGTGTGCACTCTGGTGGTAGTAAGGATGTGCGGGGAGCTATTGGCGTAAGTCCAAAGGTGAGATTAACCACCTGGCAAAGTGGACTCTCCAAGAGTGTGGCGCTGCTCAGAACTACAAATTTGTTCTTGAGTTGTAACCAAGGTGACCCGAGGCAACCACTGATCAGGTTGATTGGGTGAGCATTAGGAATAAATCCCTAGCTAGGTAGGAATCGATTCGAATCATCGTCTCTCGCGGATAGTGAGAACTTGGCTGAGCAGCGACAACGTAGATACACTTAATTGAACTTGATGGTTATAATGATGATGATGATGATGTTACAACATTATAATGGCCATGGTTACTATTGGCTGTTACTAAATGATATTCCACATGTTTGGCACAGGTTAGTTGCTAATCTAGAGATGAATAGCTATAATTAACTTGGTTACTGAATTGTAAAATGTATAGCTCAACTCTTGGCTTTTATGCAAAATTTTATCAAGCTAGCTCCACCTATAAAGCCTTGCATACTCCTTGGTGTCACTTTATTTCTGGTTTATGATAGGTAAGTCTAGCTGAGATATTCGAGTACTCAGGGTTTATCCCACCATGTTGCAGGTGAAGTTCTCGACCTGCTAAAGATGGTGGCTAACCGCTGGTGGGCTCGGTGACTCTATATTTATTTCTCATCTATATGCTTTTATCTGAGGATGTCACTTATGCTAGCAATGTATTTGGAACTTATATTAATGTAATAATTTGAAAGCTATGTTGTTTTCACTAATCGGTTTTGAAACCCAAACTTGTACTATTATTTGTGAACCCATTTGTAATATCATTTCTGCTGCAACTCTGCGTATGTGATGTGTATTTGCTTAATCATGTGATCTTGGTTGTGATGTTGATTTACTGAGGTCCTTCGTAACACTCGATGGACTACCAGGTTTATATAAGTGAAAGTATGCACATGTCAATGTGTTAGCAGGGATAGCCGTACTTGATCTTATATAAATTGGGCGGTTCTGTCATTCAACTCATAGTGGGCAGGGACTCTCAGGAAGCCCTCACATAACATGATGAAGATGAAGAGGTGGAGGATCCCCTCTATGGTCAAGTCATGGAGGCAGAGCCCATAGTAGTATAGCAACCACCGGAGTAAGGGGTGCACCGACACCTCGAACCCAAAAGAGTGGAAATGGGAGAAAAAGATGACCTCATTCTCCTCTGGCCATGGCTCCACTTTGGTTCTTGGCAAGACTCTCCACTCGATCGTGTCGGTGGCCTCTGGGATCACCATGTTCAATAGTAGTTGACGGATGACTTCGTCCACTGTGTGGTCATGGTCCTCATAGGAGGCATCGGTGGCGCAAAGGGCGTGGTAGGGTGGAGGGCGAAAGCTTTGGGATGGAAGGAGGAGATCTAGGGAGGGAAGGTAGATGATCGTAGAAGGCAGTAGATAACCTTCCCTATCGTGCCCTTGTGTCTTCTATAGTTTGGGGGCCGTGGAACCACCCCACGCCCCATGACCACTAACACGTTTGTGTGGGCAGGCGGTTCGGCTTTGCTCCATCAGTTCAATAAGTTGGGCCATGAGGTGACATCCCTGCTAGAACTATCTACTGACGCCACGCATGCACGTGCGCTTGCTTAGGAATCTAGGAGCCTACAAGATGAAAATGGATGTCGCACGACATACATCAATACTATCCGGGTAGTCACAATTTTAAACCGCCGGACCTTCTATGATAAACCTTATCGCTCCACTAGTGTCCGACTAGTGAAAATTTTAAAGGATCGTTCTATCGATAGGGTGTAGAAACATTTCAATAGTTGTGCATCCGTCCTTTGATGGTTGCGATCAGCCTAAATCTGAATTCAACTACTCCCTCCATCCCAAATTGATGAGTTAGATTGTCAAATTCGACAAAAAACTCAATGTAATAAGAATCAACCAAAGTATATGAAGTATGAAAGAAATAAAGGAAGATAAATATAGTTGGATCAACATAAAAACTTCATTCCATTAAAGAGAAAAGTACATTATGTAGTTTTTCTCTAATCTCTAATGTCTAAAATAACTCAACTTATCAAGGGGACTCA